>NW_016809659.1:1539429-1562469 GCF_001698545.2 Rhinopithecus bieti
CGTCACGCTACCTGACTTCAAACTATACTACAAGGCTACAGTAACCAAAACAGCATAGTACTGGTACCAAAACAGAGCTATAGACCAATGGAACAGAACAGAGTCCTCAGAAATAATACCACACATCTACAGCCATCTGATCTTTGACAAACCTGAGAGAAACAAGAAATGGGGAAAGGATTCCCTATTTAATAAATGGTGCTGGGAAAATTGGCTAGCCATAAGTAGAAAACTGAAACTGGAAGTGCTTTTTTTAACAATAAGGTTTTGCTCATCCTAAATAGGTAGTGTCTAGGATTGAAAACTATAGAATTAACATTCTAATAAAATTATGTTTAGTTGGCAGTAATATCCTTTATCATAGTAATGATCAAAAAGTCATCTATTTTAATTATTTTAATTTGATTTGCATTCAGCTCAAAAAGGAATCTGAGATCTTTTATTAGAGATTCCACTACCAAATCAGAACTTGAATTTTGATTTCTTGATGCTTTGGACACACAAAATTGAATCATAATCCCTAATTCATAATACACTTTTAGCAATGTATGATGTGCTTTTACTTAATAGCTATTTAGATATTTATATTTAACATCCCTAAGCCCCCCACCTAAAACCCAGTATCAAAAACAAAAGATAGGATACTGAAAATTACCTAATCTAACCACAGTTTGCCTTCCATCACCTTTCCCTGGATCCCTCTACCCACAACAACTGTCCCCGTGAGTCTTATGTTTCTTATTCTTCCCTAGTTTTATTTCTTTTTTTTCTAGATTTAGTGGATGCCTATGTATTTCTTTAAAAGTATATTTCACTTTATTTTAGGTTTTCTAATTTAAAAAAAGGGTGAAACATTTAATATTCTCAGATTTTTATATATTATTTGCTGAGTGTCATAGTATGTATTATATTTCAGTAGTTCATTTATCTTCACTGCTATATAGTATTCCATTGTGTAAATGGATTCCATGAAATCAATCTCATATTGATGCACCTTTGAGTTGTTTGCAGAATTTTACTATTGTGAACAACACTGCTGGGAACATTCTTACTGGTCTCCTCTTATATATGTATCTGGTCCATCGATCTCTTTCCAGTCCTGCACAAACATCACACCATCTTGATTACTATAGCTTTACAATAACTTTTAATATCTTTAAAATCAAGTTGTACCAATTTTTCCTTCTTCAGTTGTATCTTAGCATTACATAGTCATTTGCATTTTCATATATGCATTTAAATATCAATTTGTCGAGTTCTACAAAAAGTTCATTGAAACTGATTTGTAATTAAATTGAAACTATAATCCAAGTAAACTGAAATTTTTATAGCATTGAAACTTCCAATTCATAAACTTAGTATACACAATTTTTAAAGTCATATTTAGTGGCTTTAGATAAAGTTTTCTAATTTGTTTCCTCTGTAGACATCACACACTTCTTTTAGTAAATCCGTTCTTAGATTTCATATTTTACAGTGTTGAAATAGTATTTTAAAACTACATTTTGTTTTGCTGGTCTGTATACAGTTGATTTCTGCATATTTTATAATTAGTAACTTTTGTTATATTTTTTATCCTAATAGTTTCTTGAAATTTGCCAAATAGAATTAGTTATTATGATCTTATTCCTTTGCTTTCTAACTTTTTATAAGTAGACTTTTAAAAATAATTTCAACTTTTATTTTAGGTACATGGGATGCATGTGCAGGTTTGTTACATGGGCATACATTACATGCTGCTGAGGTTTGGGGTACACATCCTGACATTCAGGTAGTGAGCTACATGGTAGTGAATAGGTAGTTTTTCAATCCCCACCCCCCTTCCTACTCCTCCAGTAGTCTGCAATGTTTAGACAGTATCTATGTCTAAAGATGTTTCTATCTTTATATCTGTGAGTACCCACTGTCTTACAAGTCAGAACATGCAGTATTTGGTTTCCTATTCCTGCATTAATTTGCATAGGATTATGGCCTCTGGCTGCATCCATGTTGCTGCAAAAAATATGATTTCATTTTTTATGGCTGCATAGTATTCCATGGGATATATGTGCCACATTTTCTTAATCCACCCCACCATTGATAGGCACCTGGGTTGACTCCATGTCTTTGCTCTTGTGAATAGCATGCTGATGAGCATATAAGTACATGTGTCTTTTTGGTAGAACAATTTATTTTCCTTTGGGTATATATCCAATAATAAGATTGTTTGGTGGGATGGTAGTTCTGTTTTAAGTCCTTTGAGAAATCTCCAAAATGCTTTCCACAATAGCTGAACTAATTTACATTCCCACCAACAGTGTAGAAGTGTACTCTTTCCCACAACCTCACCAACATGCTATTTTTTGACTTTTAAATATAATAACCATTTTGACTTTTTAATAATAGCCATTCTGACTAGTGTGAGATGATATCTCATTGTGATTTTGATTTGCATTTCTCTGATGATTAGTGATGCTGAGCATTTTTTTTATGTTTGTTGGCTGCATGTATGTCTTCTTTTGAGAAGTGTCTGTTCATGTCTTTTGCCCATTTTTAATGGGGTTATTTGGTTTTTGCTTGCTGAATTGTTTAAGTTCCTTATAGATTCTGGATATTAGACATTTGTTGGATGCATAGTTTGCAAATGTTTTTTTCCCATTCTGTAGGTTGTCTTTTTACTCAGTTGATAGTTTCTTTTGCTGTGCAGAAGTTCTTTTGTCTAATTAGGTCCCACTTACCAATTTTTGGTTTTGATGCAATTGCTTTTGTGGGCTTACACATAAATTATTTCCCAAGGCCTACATCCAGAATGGTGTTTCTGAGGCTTTCTTACAGGATTTTTATATTTTTAGGTTTTACACTTAAATATTTAATCCTTCTTGAGTTAATTTTTGTATGTGGTGACACAGAGGTCCATTTCATTCCTCTGTACATAGCTAGCCAGCTATCCCAGCACCATTTACTGAATAGGGAGTCCTTTCCCCATCACTTGTTTCTATCAGCTTTGTTGAAGATCAGATGGTGTATGGCTTTATTTCTAGGTTATCTCTTGTGTTCCCTTGGTCTGTGTGTCTATTTTTGTACTGATACCATGCTGCTTTGTTTATGGTAGCCTTATAGTTTGAAGCAGGGTAGTGGGATGCCTCCAACTTTGTCTCTTTGCTTAGGATTATTTTGGCTATTCAAGTTTTTTTTTGGTGAAGTCCAAGCCAGAGCAATCTAAGCAAGAGAAATAAATAAAAGGCATGCAAACAGGAAAAGAAGAAATGAAAGCATTGCTCTTCACTGATGATATGATTGTCGATATAGAAAACAAAAAAGGCTCTTAGAACTGATAAATGATTTTAGTAAAGTTTCAGAATACAAAATCAACGTACAAATTTTTTTTTGCATGTCTATGCATATCTATATACCAATAATGATCAAGCGGTGAATCAAATGGAGAACACAGTCCCATTTACTATAGCCACAGAAAAATTGAAACACCTAGGAATACAGCTAACCAAGGAGGTAAAAGCTCTTTACAAGGAGAGCTACAAAACACTGCTGAAAGAAATCAGAGACAACACAAATAAATGGAAAAACATTCCATACCCATGGATTCAAAGAACCAGTATCACTAAAATGGCCATACTGCCCAATGCAATTTACAGATTTAGTGCTATTCCTATTAAACTACCAATATCATTTTCACAGAATTAGAAAACCTATTCTAAAATTCATATGAGGCCAAAAGAGTTGGAACAGTTTTCTAACTTTTAAAAATGGTTTTTCTGACTGGACATAGTGGCTCATGCCTGTAATCTCAGCAGTTTGAGAAGTCAGGATGGGAGGACCACTTGAGGCCACAGCTGGAGACCAGCCTGGGCAGCATAGCAAGACCCCTGTCTCTATAAACACTAAAAAAGTTATCCTAGCAGGCACAGTCATATGCATCTGTATTCCCAGCTACTTAGAAGGCTGAGGCAAGAGGATTTCCTGGACCAGGAATTCGAGGTTATGGTGAGCTACAATCACACTACTGCATTCCTTTCTGGTGACAGAGTGAGCCTGGTCTCTAAAAAAATTTTAAAAACAAATCAGCTTTTATGAGACGTAATTCACATAACGTATATTTCATCCATTTAAGTGTAATGTTCTATGGCTTTTATTAGTATATTCACAGAGACATGGACCAATTGCCACAATTAGTTTTAAAACATTTTCATCACCCTTTAGCAATGATTTCTTCCATTTTCCTGAAATCCCTTCCCCCGCTTTTGGCAGCAATTAATCTATTTTCTGTCTCCATAGATCTGTGTATTCTGAATATTTTATGTAAATGATATACCATATATAATCTTGGTGTCTGGTTTATTTCACATAGTGTAACGTTTTAAATGTTCATTCACATTGTCACATGTTTCAGCTTCATCCTTTTTTTACTGCCAAATAGTATTTTCATTTTATGTATATGCATATTTGATTTATCCATACATCAGTTGGGAGACATTTAAGTTGTTGCTACTTTCTGGCAATTAATAATGTTGCTGTGAACATATGAATATGCTTTCAATGAATATTTTCTTTTCTTTTTGGGTATATGTCTAGAAGTAGAATTTCCGGGTCACATGGCAAACTCTAACATTTTGAAGAACTGCCAAACTGTTTTCCACAGAAGAAAATTTCACATTCCCACCAGCAACAAAACAGAATCTTATTTAAAATGCAGTGAATTTGTGGAATCCCAGAAGTTTTCATGCATACAAATTTCACTGTTTTTTCTAAATACTTTCCAGACTTTTTAATTTCCTCTTTAGCACCTGAATGGATTAGAGGTATCTTCTATTTCCAAATTTTAAAATATTATTTTGTCTTTTACCTCGAAATTAATTTCATTATGATCCAAGAATATATTCTGTGAATGTTATGGCGTCTTTCGTTGGGTCTCATTTTATGATCAATTTTCATTATTCTTTTATGTGAATATGCAAACTATAATTCTTCTGCTTTGTTAGATACAGAGTTCCATAATGGCTCTAATATTGTGTGCTAATTGTATCATTTTAAATCCTCTTCTGGGCTGGGCGTGGTGGCTCATGCCTGTAATCCCAGCACGTTGAGTAGTCAAGGAGGGTGGATCACCTGAGGTCAGGAGTTTGAGACCAGCTTGACCAACCTGGCAAATCCCTGTCTTTACTACAAATACAAAAATTAAGCAGGCATGGTGGTGCATGACTGTAGTCCCAGCTACTCAGGAGGCTGAGACAGGAGAATTGCTTAAACCCAGAAGGCAGACGTTGCAGTGAGGCGAGCTCATACCACTGCACTCCAGGCTGGGTTACAGAGTGAGACTCCATCTCTGAAAATAAAACAAAACAAAAAATTCTGTCTACTTGATCTATCAATTAAGGAGAAAGGTGAATTATAACCTCCCAATATGATAGTGGATTTGTCTAATTCTTGATATATATACTATATTAGAGGCTGTGCTATAGAAAAATATAAATTTATATTTTCCTTGTGACATAAATATCTATGTCTTAAATTTGGATTTATGTTTATATATATTCTGTACTTTATAGCTATTCTGCATGTTCTGTTTTCTTCATTTCATTTTGTTTTTAAAATTGATCTTTTAATTGTACTTTTTTTCTATCCTGCTTTTACGTTATACATTCTATTTTTATTCTTTTAATGACTGCCTTAGAATTTTAATATGTATACCTAATTTGTTGCATACAAATTTGATCAGTATTTATTACCTGACTCCAAAGCAATCTTAGGTCTTTAGAACACTCTAACTTCAGCTATGACCTTCAACTTCCATGTCATTATTATGTATTTTACTCATAATTTCACCCCATATTATTATTTTGCAAAATCAATGTTTGCTTAGATTTCTCCAAATACTTAACATTTTATTTGCTCTGTTAGCTCAATTTTGCACTGAAAATAAACTATCTCAGGCAGATCTCCAGGCAACTGGAGCACCCACTTGCCAGGAGGAGCAGCCTGAGCTACCCTACCCTTCCTGTGTAGAGACTGCAGTAAAGTGAGGCCCTCTCCACTCCAAGACCAGGCAGATCTCCAGACATTCAGAGCACACCCTCACCTGGATCAGCAGCTTGAGTACACCCAGCCTTCCTATGCAGAGACCCCGGTACCGGGAGGGCCTTTCAACTTCATGTCCAGACAGAACTGCAAGCAACTGGGGCATCCACTCTTCCAGATTATGAATTTAGGCTGCCTCCACTGTCCCACCCACCCAGGCAGAGAATGTTTGCCAGCTCCTTGTCTAGGCACACCTCTGGATGCTTGGTGACTGCCCACTGGATTCACCCTCAGCACTGGAGCTTATACTTAACATCAGGGAGCCTACCTGGTCTAGCTTTGCCCATCTTTTCCTCTGTCCTTCTGAGGCTAAGCAGGGAGTTCAAACTGCTGTGTACGCCACAGATTAACCCATTGACTGAGGCAATGGGAGAGCTTCTCTGAGTAAAAAACATCCATCGGGGTGTCCATTCAAAGATGGCCAAATAGGAACAGCTCTGGTCTGCAGCTCCCAGTGTGATCTACGCAGAAGATGGGTGATTTCTGCCTTTCCAACTGAGGTACATGGTTTATCTCATTGGGACTGGTCGGACAGTGAGTGTAACCCACAGAGGGGGAGCCAAAGCAGGGCGGGGCATCGCCTCACCCAGGAAGCAAAAGGAGTCAGGGGATTTCCCTTTCCTAGCCAAGGGAAGCCATGACAGATGGTACCTGGAAAATTGGGACACTTCCACCTGAATACTGCACTTTTCAAAGGTCTTAGCAAATGGCACACCAGGAGATTATATCCCGTGCCTGGCTTGGTGGGTCTCACGCCCATGGAGCCTTGCTCACTGCTGGCGCAGCAGTCTGAGATTGAATTGCAAGGCGGCAAGCCTGGCTGGTGGGGGGCATCTGCCATTGCTGAGGCTTGAGTAAATAAGCAAAGTGGCCAGGAAGCTCGAATTGGGTGGAGCCCACCACAGATCAACGAGGCTTGCCTGCCTCTGTAGACTCCACATGTGGGGGTAGGGCATAGCAGAACAAAAGGCAACAGAAACTTCTGCAGACTGAAACGTCCCTGTCTAACAGCTCTGAAGAGAGCAGTGGTTCTTCCAGCACAGTGCTTGAGCTCTGAGAACAGACAGACTGCCTCCTCAAGTGGGTCCCTTACCCCCATGTAGTCTAACTTGGAGACACCTCCCAGTAGGGGCCCACTGACATGTCATACAGCCAGGTGCCCATCTGAGATGAAGCTTCCAGCAGAAGGATCAGGCAGCAATATTTGCTGCTCTGCAATATTTGCTGTTCTGCAACCTCCACTCATGATACCCAGGAAAACAGTATCTGCAGTGGACCTCCAGCAAACTCCAACAGACCTGCAGCCTGAGGGACCTGACTATTAGAAGGAAAACTAACAAACAGAAAGGAATAGCATCAACATCAACCAAAAGGTCATCCACACCAAAACCCCATCTGTAGGTCACCAACATCAAAGACCAAAGGTAGATAACACCACAAAGATGGGGAGAAGAGCATAAAAACTGAAAATTCTAAAAAGTAGAGTGTCCCTTTGTCTCCAAAGGATTGCAGCTCCTTACCAGCAATGGAACAAAATAGGACAAACAATGACTTTGAAGGGTTGAGAGAAGTGGCTTCGGAAAGTCGGTAATAACAAACTTCTCTGAGCTAAAGGAGGATGTTTGAGCCCATCACAAGGAAGCTAAAAACCTTGAAGAAAGATTAGACTAATGGCTAACTAAAATAAACAGCGTAGAGAAGACTTTAAATGACATGATGGAGCTGAAAATCATGGCACAAGAACTACATGATGCATGCACAAGCTTCAGTAGCTGATTTGATCAAGTGGAAGAAATGGTATCAGTGATTGAAGTACAAATTAATGAAATGAAATGAGAAGAGAAGTTTAGAGAAAAAGGAGTACAAAGAAATAAACAAAGCCTCCAAGAAATATGGGACTATGCGAAAAGACCAAATCTACGTTTGATTGGTGTACCTGAAAGTGACAGGGAGAATGGAACCAAGCTGGAAAACACTCTTCAGAATATTATCCAGGAGAACTTCCCCAATCTAGCAAGACAGGCCAACATTCAAATTCAGGAAATATAGAGAACACCGCAAAGATACTCCTCAAGAAGAGCAACCTCAAGACACATAATTGTCAGATTCACCAAATTTGAAATGAAGGAAAAAATGCTAAGGGCAGCCAGAAAGAAGGGTCAGATTACCCACAAAGGGAAGCCCAGAGGATCTTTCAGCACAAACTCTACAAGCCAGAATAGAGTAGGGGCCAATATTCAACATTCATAAAGAAAAGAATTTTCAACTCAAAATTTCATATCCAGCCGAACTAAGCTTCATAAGTGAAGGAACAATAAAATCCTTCACAGACAAGCAAATGCTGAGAAGTTTTGTCACCACCAGCCCTGCTTTACAAGAGCTCCTGAAGGAAGCACTAAATATGGAAAGTAACAACCAGTACCAGTCACTGCAAAAATATGCCATATTGTAAAGACCGTCGATGCTAGGAGAAACTGCATCAACTAACCAGAAAAATAACCAGCTGACATCATAATGATAGGATCAAATTTACACATGATGATATAAACCTTAAATGTAAATAAACTAAATGTCCCAATTAAAAGACACAGACTGGCAAATTGGATAAAGAGTCAAGACCCATCAGTGTGCTGTATTCAGGAGACCCAACTCATGTGCAGAGACACACATAGGCTCAAAATAAAGGGATGGAGGAATATCTACAAAGCAAATGGAAAGCAAAAAAAAAAAAAAAGCAGGGGTTGCAACTTAGACTGATAAAACAGACTTTACACCAACAAACATCAAAAGAGACAAAAAAAAAAAAAAAAAAGGCCATCACATAATGCTAAAGGGATCAATTAAACAAGAAGAGCTAACTATCCTAAATATATATGCACTCCATAAAGGAGCAGCCAGATTCATAAAGCAAGTCCTTAGAGACCTACAAAGAGACTTACACTCCCATACAATAATTATGGGAGACTTTAACACCCCACTGTCAATATTACACAGATCAACGAGACAGAATGTTAACAAGGATACCCAGGATTTGAACTCGGCTCTGCACCAAGTGGATGTAATTGATATCTACAGAACTCTCCACCCCAGATCAACAGAACATACATTTTTCTCAGCACCACATCACACTTATTCTAAAGATGACCACATAATTGGAAGTAAAGCACTCTTCAGCAAATGTAAAAGAACATAAATCACAACAAACTGTCTCTCAGACCACAGTGCAATAAAATTAGAACTCAGGATTAAGAAACTCACTCGAACCCACACAACTACATGGAAACTGAACAACCTGCTCCTGAATGACTACTGGGTAAATAATAAAATGAAAGTAGAAATAAATAAACCACTGCTCAACAAAATAAAAGAGGACACAAACAAATGGAAGAACATTCCATGCTCATGGATAGGAAGAATCAGTCTCGTGAAAATGCCCATACTGCCCAAGGTAATTTATAGATTCAATGCCATCCCCATCAAGCTACCAATGAGTTTCTTCACAGAATTGGAAAAAACTACTTTAAAGTTCACATGGAACCAAAACAGAGCCTGCAGAGCCAAGAAAATCCTAAGCAAAAAGAACAAAGCTGGAGGCATCCTGCTACCTGACTTCGAACTATACTACAAGGCTACAGTAACCAAAACAGCATGATACTGGAACCCAAAGCAGGATAATAACCAAAATGGACAGACAAGAGGCCTCAGAAATAACACCACACATCTACAACCACCTGATCTTTGACAACCTGACAAAAACAGGAAATGGGGAAAGGATTCCCTATTTAAGCAAATGATGCTGGGAAAACTGGCTAGCCATATGTAGGAAAGCTGAAACTGGATCCCTTCCTACCTGATACAAAATAATTCCAGATGGATGAAAGACATAAATGTTAGACCAATCACCATAAAATCCCTAGAAGAAAACCTAGGCAATACTATTCAGTCCATAGGCATGGGCAAGGACTTCATGACTAAAACACCAAAAGCAACGGCAACAAAAGCAACATACACCAAATGGGATCTAATTAAACTAAAGAGCTTCTGTACAGCAAAAGAAATCTACCATCAGAGTGAACAGGCAGCCTACAGAATGGGAGAATTTTTGCCATCTACCCCATCTGACAAAGAGCTAATATCAGAATCTACAAAGAACTTAAACAAATTTACAAGAAAAAAACAAACAATCCCATCAAAAAGTGGGCAAAGGATATGAACACTTTTCAAAAGAAGACATTTATGCAGCCAACAGACACAGGAATAAATGCTCATCATCACTGGTCATCAGAGAAATGCAACCAAAACCACAATGAAATACCATCTCTCACCAGTTAGAATGGCAATCATTAAAAAGTCAGGAAACAACAGGTGCTGGAGAGGATGTGGAGAATTAGGAACACTTTTACACTGTTGGTGGGAAGGTAAACTAGTTCAACCATTGTGGAAGACAGTGTGGTGATTCCTCAAGGATCTAGAACTAGAAATACCATTTGACCCAGCGATCCCATTACTGGGTATATACCAGTAACTATAAGGATTATAAAGCATGCTACTATAAAGATACATGCACGCATATGTTTATCGTGGCACTATTCACAATAGCAAAAACTTGGAACCAACCCAAATGTCCATCAATGATAGACTAGATTAAGAAATGTGGCACATATAAACCACAGAATACTATGCAGCCATAAAAATTGAGTTTGTGTCCTTTGTAGGGACATGGATGAAGCTGGAAGCCATCATTGCGAGCAAACTATCGCAAGAACAGAAAACCAAACACCACATGTTCTCACTCATGGGTGGAAATTGAATAATTAGAACATTTGGACACAGGTCGGGGAACATCACACACCGGGGCCTGTTGTGGGGTGTGGGGGTGGGGGAAGTATAGCATTAGGAGAAATACCTAATGTAAATGACAAGTTAATGGGTGCAGCAAACCAACACAGCGCATGTATACTTATGTAACAAACCTGCACGTTGTGCACATGTACCCTAGAACTTAAACTATAACAAAAAAAGTATAAATACATAAATAAATAAATAACCATATACCAAACCACATTGGTTGCAGCCGGCTTTTACCCATTAGCGCCATCTACTGGCGGATCCCTTGAACTGCACATCCCAGCGTACATCTGTGGAGAGACGGGCATAGGTCTATAGAAGCAAAGCCCAAAGGCCCTATCCAACATCCTCTACAGTCACAACCCCTGGGGTAACAGGAGGAAGGGAAGGAGAAAAAAAAATACAATAACATAGGGAAAAAAGAAAGAAGAGAAATCCTACCCACATGAAAATAATTACAAAAATTAAAAGTTCCATCTTCTTCAGATGAGAAGAAACCATCATAAAAATTCTGGCATCATGAGAAATCTGAGTGTACTGATACTACCAGAGGATCACAGCAGCTCTCCAACAATGGTTCCTAACCAAAATGGAAACTGATAAATGAAAGAATTCAAAGCATGGATTGCAAAGAAGCTGAATGAGATCCTAGACAAGATTGAAAATCATCAACAACAACAACAACAAATGATCTAAAGCAATCCAGGAAATGAAGAAAGAGATAAACATCTTAAAAAGAAATCAATCGGAGCTTCTGGAATTGAAAAACTCACTTAAGGAATTTCAAAATAGAATGGAATGTTATAGCAATAGACTGGACAAAGCAGAGAAGTAATTTCAGAACTTGAAGAACAAGTCTTTCAAATTAACCCTGTCAGATAAAAGTAACAAAAAATAATTTTAAAGAAGGAATAAAGTTTTCAACAAATATGGACTTATGTAAACTACCAGACCTATAATTTATTGGCATTCCTAGGAGAGAAGCAAAAAAAGCAAATGACCTGGAAAACACATTTGTCAGAATAATTCAAGAAAATATCCCTAAACTTGCTTGAGAGAGATACATGCAGATACAAGAAATCCAGGGAACACCTGCAAGACCCTATACAAAATAAACATCACCAAGGCATATCATTACCAGACTCTCCATGGGCAACACTAAAGAAAAAATCAAAGGCATTTAAAGAAAAGGTCATATCACTTACAAAGGGAACCCCATCAAGTTAACAGTGCACTTCCAAGTAGAAACCTTATAAGTAAGGAGAGATTAGGGACCTATTTTCAGTATTTTAAAGAAAAAAAATCCAATCAAGATCTTCATATCCCACCAACTAAGCTGATAAACAGTGGAGAAATAATTAATTTTTTTCCCAGAAAGGCAAGCACTAAGGGAATTTGTTACTACTAGACCACCCTTAGCAGAGATCCTTAAGGTAGTTCTAAACTTGGAAACAAAAGAATGATACATACTACCACAAAAACACACTGAGATATATAGCACACAGACCTTATAAAGCAACCACAAAATAGAAACTACAAAGCAACCAGCTAACAACTTCAAGATAGGATCAAAACCTCACATATCAATATTAACCTTGAATGCAAATTATCTAAATGCCCCAGTTAAAAGGCACAGAATTGCAAGTTGAATAAAAAAACAAGACTCATCCATCTGCTGTGTTCAAGAGGCTCATGTCACAGGTAATGACATCCACAGGCTCAAAGTAAAGTGTTGTAGAAAAATCTATCACACTGACAGAAAACAAAAAAGAGCACAGGTCACTATTGTATCAGATAAAACAGACTTTGAACCAACAACAGTAAAAAAACAGGGACAAGGAAGGGCATTACTTAATGATAAAGGGTTTAATTCAAGAAGAAAGCTTAACTATCCTAAATATATATGCACCTAACATTGGAGCACTCAGATTCATAAAATGAGTACTTCCAGGCCTGAGAAAAGACTTAGACAACTACACAGTCATAGTCAGAATAGCACTCTAGAACCAAAAAATGTCTAGCCATAGAACACAGGATTTGTTACATGATTTAAAGCAGAGATATCCAATATTTTGACTTTCCTGGGCCACATTGGAAGAATTGTCTTGGGCCACACATAAAATATACTAACACTAACAACAGCTCATGAACTAAAAAAAAATGCTAAAATCTCATAATGTTTTATGAAATATGTTGGGCCACATTCAAAGCCATTCTGGGCTGTATGCAGCCCACGGGCCATGGGTTGAATGAGCTTGAATTAAAGAGGACAAATATTGTCAGGCACTTAAGGTAGTATCTAATGAAAGCCATTATACACAAAACAATCAAAGAAAAGGAGCAAGCAGAGATATGGAAGCCCAGAAATTGAACAAATTTACATTGTGCTTGTTGCCAATTAGCTTTTCTGAAAGCAGAGGCTGAGGTGAAGTTTTTAGAGATTAACACCTATGGAAGGGAAAGGGAAGAAGCAGAAAGGGTCAAAGGGGAAGTCTGGATTCAAGCCCTATAAAACCTCTGTCATCCTCACAGCAAGATCTGGAATTATGCTAGAGTTATGCAGCATGCAGCTGAAATGACCAGGCTTTTCTAGTGCCATCTTGACTAGTCACTGGAGGTGGGCTGCCCTGGGAAATAGTGATCCTTGGCCAGACAGTACACTGTAGCTGCGGCAAACCCTGAAGGGGCTGACAGGTGGAGGCTGCCTACTGATAGACAGGAGAACATGTCCTCCTATGAAGTGAGGTCTAAATGGCACATCTTGTCCACGACAGTGCTCCAATTTGATTCCTGCCACCATGTTAGGCTCTATGGGTGGTGCCATTGGGAACAATTTTTAGAATGCCATTCTAAGTTAGATGATGAGGACTTAGGTCTTGTATCAGTTTTTACATATTTGAAGCTCCTAATGAAGTCACCCACTATAATGCTTCACACTGAGCACCAACTTTCAGCCTTGTTTAGTAGTTGGAATCTCCAATTCACCAATAAACTGGTTCAATTTGATTGACAAGCCTTGAAATGTTATTATTTATTTAGGGTCTCCTAATCAGCTATGTGTATATGTGTATCCTGAACCCACCAGAAAAAAAAAACCACATGCCAGTAAAAGATCATCATCACCTAGAGAATTAGAAAAGGTTAGGTTTGCCCAATGAAGAAACAAAGATTTTCTCACATTTCTTAACTCTGAAAAATGACATCCACTTTTGGAGAAAAGAAAATTACAGAGTATACAAAGTATTATCACAAGCATATTAAGGATGCATACAAATGAAGTCAAGGAATAAGACTGAGCTCCAGAGAGGTAAATAAGGAAGAGATTAAAAATACTGTTGCCACATGTGATGTTAGTGCATTCCTTTTAGGCCTGGCACAGTGGCTCATGCCTGTAATCATAGCACTTTGGGAGGCTAAAGTGGGCAGATTACTTTGAGCCCACGAGTTTGAGACTAGCTTGGTCAATGTGGTGAAACCCTGTCTCTACAAAAAGTACAAAAATTAGCAGGACATGGTGGCACACACCTGTGGGCCCAGTTACTTGCAGGGCTGAGGTAGAAGGATTGCTTGAACACAGGAGGCAGAGGCTGCAGTGGGCCGAGATCATGCCACTCTACTCCAGTCTGGGTGACAAAGTGAGACCCTGTCTCAAAAAAAAAAAAAAAAAAAAAGTAAAACATAATGTTATGAGTCCATAATAAATGAATGGCTATCTAAAAAAAATTGCTGATAATATTTTCATTCCTGGCTATGTACTGATATTTAAAATATAAAAATATCCTGTGATTTTCTAGAATATTTGACAAGATTATATTAATAATGTTCTTGGGAAAAGTTCTTCCTTTATATTTTCTTGTGTGTTTGCCCTGAAAAAACTCAGTCATTTCCAGGAAAAAAAAGAAATACAAAGATTCACCTTCTAAAACATTTCTCATCAGTCTTTGTCTCTGAAAATTTTCAATTCTTTTAGCCAAAGAAATGGGAGGCTGTGTGTAGCTTAAGTCAGAAAGAGCAAGATGCACTTGCCTTCTGTGACTCCTTCCCAGACGATAAGTAGAATAAGGCAACATGCTCCAGGTAGTCCAAGTCAGGTGAAACACAGTCCTTACCCAAAATTTTTAGCCTAGACATTAGTATTGTATACATTTTACACCCAGTTCCAGGTTTCCAGCAACTTAACTATCTGCAGACATTTGTCACAGTAGTAGTAGTTAAGAAATGTTCACAATCTTGTACTTCATGGACAAGAAAAGATTTTCCAGTGTCTTGATGTTTATGGTCATAGTGCAAAATGCTTCATACAGCAGATAATGTTACTCTTTTAAACTTACCACTCTTCTGTAAAGTGTTTTTTCCTGCCTCTGGAAGTCATCTCAACATTTGTTCTCATTCTCCATCTTGTCTGAGTTTTCTTAATTACAAATTATTTTATGAATGGTGTCACACCTGCATAACAATAAACTTGTGAATTATTCTGACAAGTGCCAGATTTTGGTTCTTTTGAAGAGTTTGATTGATCTCACTGTGCATTATTCTGCCTCAAAGTGTACATCATACTGTAATTCAGAATGTAATGTCTTGATCAATTTGCAGCCAGACTGACAAAAAACACAGCAGTCATGGCAAAGTTTCCCAGTTTGACTTAATGGAGTGTTAACTGAGAAGCATAATTTTGACCTTTTAATGAGTAGGCCTTTGGTATTTTTTCCAAACAGCACTATCCAAGGGAAAGGAAGTGATTTATATTAACCTACAGGACACACTTAATTGGGAGGACTGTCTTTGAGACATCTTCCAGATACTCCATTTAAACATAATGATGTGTAATAGCAGTAACTGCAACTTAATTAGGAGACTAATTCTCGTACATCAGAAAGTAACCAAAGTGCTGAATGGTGTTGCTTTCCTATTAAAGAGGTAAATTTCTCATAGACTCAGAAATTATACTGTTATTTTCTAATATCTAAATTCCTAGATATTGGGAATACTTCCTAGTATTTTAGCCCCATTGTTATCCTGAAATTCCAGTTAAAAATGGTCAATCGATTTAATTAGGACTATTTTTACTAGGATTATTATCTTGAAAAATATAAGGGGAAATAATGAGCGTTTATCAAGTGTTTATGCTATGTCATGGGTCATTTTACTTATGTAAACATATGACATCGCCTTTTATCTTCACAAGATATTACTGCTCCTATTTTACAAATGGAGAACCTGAAGCTCAAAAGATTCAAGCAACTGGATTGAGGTTACATAACAAATAAAAGCCCAGGTGAGATGAAGAATATGTTAATTAGTTTGATATAATTCTACGTTGTATTCATAAATCTTGACATCATTTTGTACCCCATAAATACATATAGCTATAATTTGTCAATTTACACTTTTAAAAATAATATAAATATGATAAAATATCCAAGTAAGCTCCAAGCCTTAATCTATTTTCTGCCTCTTTGTAGCTATGGGTTCCTTGTTTTATAACAAGGGTTAATATGATGTTAGCATTGAGGCTTTTTTTAAAAAACACCTGTGATGAATAAATGGAAATAAGTTTGAATGCTTCTTCCAAACTCACTTATCAGTACTAAGTCCAGTTGATGATTCATTTATTTGCATAAACAGTTTGTATTTTCCCATATTCAACTCAGTTCCAGTAGGTGAAAGTAAAATCAGAAAAACACAAGTAGGTTAAGAACTATCCTGCTGCCACCACTAAAACTACATTTTCTAAGAAAGATAAGATAGATAGAGTCAAAAGTATCATTTACCTAAGACCTAAAAGGCACATTCTTAACCTAGAAAATGTTTTTTAAGTTTTACTGAGGCTGGCAATCTTTATCCCAGCCCCACTTTCTGGATGTATGTAATGATACTCTAGGATGTATCTACAAACCTTCCAGGCAAATGCTGCTTTATGTTGGCTTTGAGACAAACTTCACAAACACATATACACATCCTCTCTACCACCACCACCACCACCATCACTCTATACTCTTTTATCCCAAAACAATAACTGCTATTAGACATGTGTGCTTTGTACATACACTGGAATGAAGTAAAGAGAGTGGAGACAATTTTCCAAATTGGGCATCCAAATCTTCTGTTTAGGAAAAAATAAAACAAAACAAAATAAATGATTTGCTTGTCTGCATTGATCAAATTCTCCAGCTGAGTGCTTGCTCTGTGTTTTGCTCTACCTGTATAGGTGTTATCTAGAATAATGGCAAGAAAAAATAATAGTATAATATTTGCATATTTTTGAAACTAAGTCAAAATAGTTTTCTGTAAATTTAAAAAGAAGAACTAATACAAATTGGCTCAAATTATTTTATTTACCAATTATCTCAACTTGGAAGCAATAGACTACTTTAGGTTGCTTCTCATTGTTCAAGTGATCATTTCTTTTTACTATTTTTTTCCTGATTTAAAAAAATGACACAGACCCTAAGAGTTTATAGGAATTGTGAGACTTAAATTATAGGAGGCACACTTTTCTGTAATGTTGAACATAAATATTTATATCAGGGTCATGCTTGAGGTATCTTTAGAACTTTAGCAAACAGAGGCTCTTGTTGAAAAAAAATCTTTTTTTAAAATAATTTTCCCCCTTTAAATAAATGTTGTATAAAAGTACAATATATGTATGCCTGAAAGAGCCAACGTTTAATATACCTAAATGGATACAGGTGCTTGCAATATATGTAAATGTGTGTATATGAATATGTATACTGCAGAAACTCCTTTATCCATTTAGGTATATTAACATAGAAGGGTAATTGACTTGATGAAATCGATACTTTAGCACCCGGCAAAAGGATAACTGACTGGCTCATGCTGAAGAAATGAGATCTAATCAGTGTTTATTCAAAAACATATTGAGCCTGTGTGTTGTGCCAATCTTTGTTTAAGATAACAAGTGTGAAAAACACTCTTTCTGGCTGACGAGTATGTGGGGTTCAAGAAGAGACAGGGAAGGTGAGCGAGTGTTATTTTTTACATGAAAGAATGACTGCCAAACTATGATTATTCAGACATGGGTATTTGGCAGACATTTTCTTGAAAATGACCAAAATAAGCTTGTTACTCCAAAGCAATAACTGAAAATGTTTATTGCTAATGATAAAATTTAATCTTTTAACAAAATTTCCATTTTGGAAAACTTACATTGACTGCCCTGAGCTCGAAAGCATCCCAATACTTAAGACTTTTGGAAGATATTGGTGATATTAATGATTTTGGAATTATGATATTATATAAAGTGTGTCAAGATTTGGAAGTTCTACGTAACTGAATAAACCAATAATTTTCAAATATAAATGCATATTGTTACAAAGTTATACATGGTTAAATGTTCTATTCAACATATGATATAGATGAATAGATTTTCATGTAAGAGAGCAGGAAAAAATGCATTAATATGGTTTCAAATTCCACATCAAAACTCATCTTTAAGTAACTACTATTGCTGAGTTTTGATGTAATATCAAAGAAGAATATTTACGATTACCTAAAAAAGGCTAGCAAAATACTCCTTTGTCCCACAACGTTTTCTAGTGAGGCCAAAATTTTGCTACATACAACAATCAAAACAGCTGTTGCAAAAGATTAAATGCTGAAGCAGAATCAGAAATCAAGAGATTTGCAAAACTGTAACACAATGTCACTTTTCTCATATTTCTTAGTCAGAAAATATATTCTTTTAGAAAAATATTTTCAAGTTTTTATTTATAATAAAGTAAATATCAATACATACAATCCAGATAAGCAAAATATCTTTGGTGTGCTCAGTCATTTCTAAGAGTGTAAGGGGTACTGAAACCACAGAGTTTGAGAATCCCTAGTTTTCAAGAGAGAGTCTAGCTATCCAAGAGAGGCCACGAAGGGAGTTGGATCCCCACTGGGGCATTTTAGAAAAGAAGAAAGGCTGAAAATCAATGAACTATGTTATTCATGAAATACCTGCTTTTTGAGTCCTTAAAATTCTGTCATAGTTACTTTAAAATCCCAATGTCAGAGAGCAGGAATGGGTAAGGATGAATCTTTTAGTTTTGCATTGTTTCAGGGAGAAAAGGAAAGCAGACATATATTATGAAGAACTGAGATAAAAATGAATAAGAAAGAACTGATTGTGGAGGGTGGAAAAGTGCAGGGGAGCCCTGAAGGAAAGGAAATAAGTGATCTTTTGTTTCATGCCAGATTTCATTAAACTCCAGCAATAGAGTTGAAGCATGGTATGGAGTGAACTCAACATATGTTAAGAAGAAAATGAATTTCATTTGAGGAAGGAATATACAGGATGACTCTGGGATTTCTGGAACAATTGCTAGGTGTTTTGTAAAAGATTATTGACTCCCAGGTCTAGCTTTTCGCCTTCATGTGGTTCTCAAGATTCCTACCTGTAAATCAAAAGCCAGGGAACCCTTGGTGTTCTGTGATTAAAACATAAGATACCGTGAGTATCAGAGAGCATCTGTTTGAACCAGCTTATTTTACAGAAGAAGAAACCAAAATCTTGAGTAAGAAAATGATTTTCCCACATAATGGCAGAGCTAGCACTAGAATCCTACCTTCCTGACTTTTGAATCAGCAGCATTTATAAATACAAAGAAAAATGATACCTTAAATTATCCCAGATAGATCAAGAGATCCCTTTCATTCTAAATGTTCAGAATATCTTTGACTAATGTAAATGCTCTGTAATCTAGATTAGAATTCACTGCATATGTCAAAGCTAGATTAATCAAAATACACTGGTTTTTCCACATGAGATGTTTTAAAGAGGAATGCCAAACATCTGCAAACACAGCTTAAATCCTATTTCATTAATTCCATCTGCAACTACATTTGCTTTATCCTGTATAGTAGGGGTCACATTTCCCTCTTTAAATGTATTGCATCACCCTTGTTAATGATGTGTACAGTACTATATCTCAGTATTACCATGTGAGTCTATTTCTTTGTGAATAGGTCACAATAATGGTACAATGTGCCATCCAGAAAACTCTTGATTCCCCATATTAAAAAAAGAAACAGGGTGTGGATAATACAAAATGGTGAGTAATCCAAAAGACATTTACATTTGTAATGTGCTTTGTGCTAACAATAAACATGGACATAATTATGTTTTGAAAGTTCTCTTCAAACAAATGAAGTCAGTTTCTAAACATCTCACTTTTCTTGTTTTTGCTGTTTAATTATCCATACCCTATTGCACACCCTTCTTTTTGTATACTTCATGATAGTTATGTCTACAACTTCTAAAGGAACACTTATTTCAGAGACATAAAGAACCCGGTAAATAAGATAGTTGAAATAGAGCAAATATTTACTTCTTATGTGGCTATTTTCTTATCTTTCACCCTTAGTAGAAATTTGTTTTAGTTGATGGTATTCTTGACCAAAGGGCCTAAATTCTGCTTCAGAATCCTTCTCCCAATAGTTGTGTTGGACTGATGCAAGAAGACTAATTTGACACCCTTAATCTAGTCACTTTCCTAATAATGCTCACTCCTTATCCAATGACGCACAGTTGGTTAGCTATACAGCAAAGTCTAGAATGCAGAACTCCTCATTTCAAGTCTGTTATGCTTTTGTAGTCCCTTTTACTGTCAAAACTCTCATTTCTTTAGATATAATGAGTTAACTGAGCAAACTCATTTGGGTTACATGAGTATATACAATATAATTTTTACATCTTAAAATGACAGTAAAATCTGATTCTCAAAACTTACCATGTAGATGATTACAGTTAACCTATATTATCATTTATTCATTCCCAATGTATTAATACATTCATACAAGTATTTTGAAAGAACATTATAGAATATCATTTCTTGCAATTTTTTTAAGTAACTTACTTTTTTGTTTTTGTGTTTTGTTTTTTGTTTTTTTGAGACAGAGTCTTGCTCTGTTGCCCAGGCTGGAGTGCAGTGGCTTGATCTCAGCTCACTGCAACTTCTGCCTCCCAGTCCAAGCGATTCTCGTGTCTCAGCCTCCTGAGTAGCTGGGACTACGGAAACATGCCTCCACACACGGCTAATTTGTTTTTAATAGAAACAGGGCTTCATCATGTTGGCCAGACTGGTCTCAAACTCCTTACTTCAAGCAATCTGCCCGCCTCGGCCTCCCAAAGTGCTGGGATTACAGGTGTGAGCCACCGCATCTGGCCTAAGTAACTCACATTTTAATATTGATAACTCCTTAAAGATATTTAAAATCCAAACAATCATCACTCACACACATATGCAGGGCAGTTCTCTGGGTGGCCTTGGATTGATTCAATTCTCCATCCCCTGCACTTTTCTTTTAAAGTTCTGTAGAATGTGCTGGTAATGCAACACTCTGTGATAGGGAGGGACTGGCTGGAATAGCCCAGGCTCTGTTACAGTCTCCCCTGCCCTGCCCAGCAGAAACATGGCTTTCTACCAAGCACATGACTTCCACTGATCCCTAATGTGACTGCCACATATGTTATTTGTAACCATCCCACTTAATTCCACTATTAAACGGTGAAACAGGCTACTTTCAAATGTCTTCTACATGATGAATACTTGTCCCTCAAATGCTTTAGCCCAGGAAATCATGTGACCCCCTGAGATATAAAATTAAGGGCAGGCTGCTTTTTGAGGTCCCTCAGCTGTAGGGCAAATGCTGCATATGCAGTAGAGATTCCATGTAACCCAGGCAGCTTTCCTCAGCCTTGGGCAACTGCACCACAATGAATCCTGGGAGTCTGTCATCCCTTGCTGCCTATCTATAAGTAATAAATCTGCTTCACGTAACTTGTGTATGAGGGTGTTCTTTCTCACTGAACTGAGACAAGTCGGTAACCAGTGCACAATACACCTGCTTAACAATATAGATCTATCTAAATTATACATTTGGTGTAGTAGAAACTGGCTAATTGGTATCCCAATCTAAGTGCTGATCCACTACTAGAAGCTTGCACCAGAGTGTAAATCAACAAACAGCTTTCTTCATCAAGAAAGTTGTTACTGAATTCAGCTGTGTCCTTAGTAACATATTTGGTTTACGTCTAGAGCAAGTTCCTTCTAATCAAAGATCAGTAATTTAGGTGGGCAGTACATTCATGGACCATATTTTTTTAAATTTTTGTAGGTACACAATAGGTGTATATATTTACAGGGTACATGAGATATTTTGCTACAGGTACGCAATGAGTAATAGTCACCTCATGGATAATGGGGTATCCATCCCCTCAAACATTTATACTTTGTGTTACAAACAACCCAGTTATGCCCTTTTAGTTATTTTAAAATATACAAATAAATTATTATTGACTATAGTCCTCCTGTTATGCTATCAAATAACAGGTATTATTCATTCTTTCTATTGTTTTATGTACTCATTAACCATCCCCACCTCCCTCTGACTCATCCACTACCCTTTTCAACTGCTGGTAACCATCCTTCTATTCTCTATCTCCATGAGTTCAACTGTTTGAATAGTAGATTCCACAAATAAGTGAGAGCATATGATGTTTTTCTTTCTGTGCCTGGCCATTTTCACTAAACATAATGATCTCCAGTTCCATCCATGTTGTTGCAAATTACAGGATCCTTTTCTTTTTTAAGGCTGAATAGTACTCCATTGTGTATAAGTACCACATTTTTCTGTATCCATTCATCTACTGATGGACATTTAGGTTGCTTTCAAGTCTTGGCTATTGTGAACAGTGCTGCAACAAACATAGGAGTGAAGATATCTCTTCAATATACTGATTTCCTTTCTTTTAGATATGTACCCAGCAGTGGGTTTGCTGGATCATATGGTAGCTCTATTTTTAGTTTTTTGAGGGACCACCAAACTGTTCTCCATAGTGGTTGTACTAATTTACATTCTCACCAATGGATAGATTGAGTCTGTCTTTACCACCTAGAATAGAATAGGCTCTGGATAACCACATATGGAATGAATGATAAAATGAATGCTGTCATTTTTTACGTACACAATTTCAACACACTCTTCCATACTGAGAAAATGCGTTTAAGATATATATCTTCACTGTTGACAAGTAGACCGGCATTTGCATTTGTATCTCTTTATCTTATATAATGCATGCTTTCTCTTTTTTTTTTTTTTTTTTTTTTTTTTTTT
>NW_016809659.1:1564556-1567810 GCF_001698545.2 Rhinopithecus bieti
CTTTTTTTTGAGACGGAGTCTTGCTCTGTCACCCGGGCTGGAGTGCAGTGGCCGGATCTCAGCTCACTGCAAGCTCCGCCTCCTGGGTTCACGCCATTCTCCTGCCTCAGCCTCCCAAGTAGCTGGGATTACAGGCGCCCGCCACCTCGCCCGGCTAGTTTTTTGCATTTTAGTAGAGACGGGGTTTCACCGGGTTAGCCAGGATGGTCTTGATCTCCTGACCTCGTGATCCGCCCATCTCGGCCTCCCAAAGTGCTGGGATTATAGGCTTGAGCCACCGCGCCCGGCCGCATGCTTTCTCTTGATGTTAGAACTCCCATACAGAGCAGAAGAAAGCCCTCTTTAGTCTGTAAGTTGTACCTATTACTCACAGTATACACAGTAATAATGGCCAAAATTTATTGCATGTTAGAGACTGGACTGGATACTTTCAAACTAGTGTCACTAATCCTCATGAAAACTCTCCCAAACAAACCTTACAAGAGCATGTTACACATGGGAAAACTAAAGGTTATTGGGAGGACCTTGCCCAAGCTTGCAATGTAAGTGAAGAAGAGCTGTGACTTGTACCACAGGCCATAATCTTTCTACCACCTCATTCTACCAAGCACGTTGGCTTTCTACCAACCACGTGACTTCTACTGGTCCCTAATGTGACTGCCACATATGTATTTGTAACCATCCCACGTAATTCCACTATTAAATAGATAGTGAAACAGGCTACTTTCAAATGTCTTCTTCATGATGAATACTTGCTCTTCAGCATGGGAACTGTGTGTGTTCTGAAATTTTAATACAGGGATACTATTTACCAGCCAGAATATAATGCTAATATACTTACTGAATGAAAAAATAATTGTGTTTGTGATAGGTTCAACTTCCCTGATAAAATAATCAAGGCACTGGGTAGTTTCTAGCTGCAGCTGACTTCAGACTCTGTTAATCATATAGAATAGTGATTAACAGTGTGGGCTCTGAAGCCAGAGTTGGGTTCCAGGCTAAGATGTTTCATTTATTGGCCACATAACCTTAAGCCAGTTTCATAACCACTGCGGGCATCCATTTTCTCAATTTTCTATCTCACAGAATTGACTTTAAGATTAAACAAATAAATGTATATAAACCAGTTAACACAGTGACAGGCAAATGATGAATGCTATGTGAATACAGTTATTATTGGTCTAGATTTCTTATTTCTAATTTCTAGTTTCATATCTTTGACTGGAAACTTCTCTGCTTTCTAGGAAGAAGATTATGGCAATATTTTTCCTCAGGGAGCATTTCTTGTTTGGGTAAATATGTGAAACATATAACTAAAATCTAATTAATCCTAAAATGGAGAAGAAATCTATGTAGATAAAATATTAAGGAATATGATAGGGATTCTTTAGGGTGATATAAGTAGCACATGAATTGACATGCCTGTAGAAAACATCTACTATCCCTAATAAATATGAAAAAAGTATATGAATTCATAATTAACACTGTTTTACATAAAGGTTGAGAATTCCTTATCTGAAATGCTTGGGACCAGAAGTGTTTCAGATTTCAATGTCGTTTTTCAAATTTTGAAATATTTGTATTATACTTACCGGTTGAACACCCTTAATCCAAGTATCTGGAAATTGTGATGCTCCAGTGACAGTTTCCTTTGAGCATCATGTTGGTTCTCAAGAAGCTTCAAATTTTTGAGTACTTCGAATTTTGGAGTTTTGGATTAGGGATACTCCACTTATATAACCAATAATATTTATAGGCTTCTGGAGCAGCAGTGGCTCAAAGAAAACAGGACTCACCATCTGAAACTCTAATATGATATCGTTCAAACTCTTTATTTTTTTAAGAATTACTTTTTATATTGCCTTTATTTTAAAACGGTATTTAAAGATGGTGTTATAAGAATTTATAAGAAAAGTGTATGTTTTAAGACCTTGCTGTCATTTATTCTGAATGTTTTCATCAGAATAATATCATTTAAAATCATTCTGGGTAATGGCATTTTAGAGAACTCTCCCAACATACTGGAAATCCATGATACAACATAAAAACTAAACAAAGCTGCCTCCCAGACTGACTATACAGAGATAAAACTGTTTAATATTTTGGTTTATTAATTAAAACAAATTTTTAAATGACCAAAAAAAGTAATGTCAGCAACTGATAGTAGGCAATGAATCAGCATTTAAACAGTATCCACCCAATGAAGTGTTTTAAAAAATAACACTTTTTTAAACAATAAATTCTGTCATTTTGAAAAGGTAATTCTAGAGTTTTCTATCTCCTTCACATTGTGTTCTCCACAGCAGGAGAAAATAGTAAAACAGGAATTTTGTTTTTAATGATAAGCATGTCTAAGTACAAACCACAGTTTTTAAAAGTAAGATGAGGAATTGTTAGAATTCTTCAACTAACCAAGTAGTTAATGAAATTCATTCTTTTACAAGCCCAAAACAAAGCAATTTACTTACACAAATCTTTAAAAATATTTTTATAATATACCAACTCTAAATTTGATGGTCATAGCAAAAGAATTTTATACAGAGCATATTTTGTATTGCTATAAAACAATTCATATAAAAATAACTTGTATTGGAATGCAGAGTAATACATTTGGAATAATACAAAAAATCATGAAGAATATAATACTCATAATCATACCCATATTTCTTTTTAGACTTTTGTCTGTGAATGCCTTAATGATTCATAGTTAAGAATACATAGCCAATAATTTCACATCTTGGTTGTTTCACTCCTATTTTCATTATCATTAACAATTCTTTCTAAAAAATAATTTAATTGCTAGACAACATTTCAACATAAGGATGAATGCTGCAATTTATTTTCTAATATAAGACATTAAGGATAATTACATTCTGTATCTGATAATTAATTCTATTCCAAATATCTTGACACATACATTTTTATTTGCATTTGCTCAGGAAAGAGTCTAGTAACTATCGTTATTGGTACAAAAGGGAATGAGTGAACATCATTGACTTTCCTGTCATTATGATAAAGGAACCAGGATAGATTTGCTAATGTAAGATACAAGATTGGAATTTTTAAAAAATTTGAATTTCATTTAATTACAAATGAGGCCAGATTATTTTCAATAGCAGTTGTATTTATCAACAATTCATTGCTTACATCTATTATGTCTTTGCTTACTTTTGCTTTACATCTACTATCCCATTGCTTACATCCACTATCCCTGATTCCCTTTTCTTTCTATTTACATGCGTTTAAAAATACTT
>NW_016809659.1:1567899-1588911 GCF_001698545.2 Rhinopithecus bieti
TTTTGAGACAGTCTTGCTCTGTCACCCAGGCTGGAGTGCAGTGGCGCAATCTTGGCTCACTGCAACCTACACCTCCTGGGTTCAAGCGATTCTCCTGCCTTCAAGCGATTCTCCTGCCTCAGCCTCCCAGTCAATTTTTGTATTTTTTAGTAGAGACAGGGTTTCACCATGTTGGCCAGGCTGATCTCGAACTCTCGAGCTCAAATGATCCACCCACCTTGGCCTACCAACATGCTGGGAATATAGGCATGAGACACTGCACGCGGATAAAATGATTTTAAAACCAAAATATGTACATTAAGAATATCAAGACTGTCCTATTTGTTGCATATATTTTCCATTTTTTTGCCTCTTAATTTCACTTAAGGTTTCTGTGTTTCAGGCACAGACACTTTTAGGTACTTATATCTGTTGATATTTTATTTTGTGATTACTTGCATTTATTTAAATTAAAAGTTTTAGAGATCAGATAGATATTCATGTTCTGTTTTATTCTTTCTAACATTTAAGTATTTTCTTGGTATTTTGTGGTTATAGTGTGAGGTGAAGACCTAATTTTCCAAATATTTATTCATTTTCTGATATAAAATATTGAGAAATCTATTTACCATTGATTTTTTATTTTACTTTTATACTATATATAATTCTTATATCCATATTTAGATCAAAATCAGTATGAGTAGATACAAATATATTTTCATTGTAATTTCCCATTTTACTGATTTGGCTATGATTTCTTCATAGCCACATTTCTTTAATTATTGTAGCTTTAAAATACTTTTTAAGACTCATCCCTTTGTCCCTTTTTTTTTAATGTTCTTAGATATGTTTACTGTTTGTTTTGCCAAATGAAGGTAGCAGGCATTTCAGTAAATATCTTATTAGAGTTATAAATGGATTTTGTGATGCTTCTTAAATTTTTGCTAGGCTGTGTATCTTTATAATATTTAGTTTTACCATCGCCCAAAAATGGCATGTTAATCTACTCACGTGTCTTATTAAATTGATTTGAATAATAATAACCACCATTTTTTCATCACTTAACATGCTTTATTAATATGTGACACCTCAATTAATGTATTCACAAAATCTAAGAAATTTATACATATATATTGTTATATACTTATCCCTATTTTAACCCTTAGAAATATTGAAGCTCTAAAAAGTTATGTGAATTATTGATGATCATAAAGGTAGCAAATCACAGCTAGATATGATTCTATTTTTTTCTGTATAAACTCTCCCTTTTTGTACTAAAATTTTTTACATAGGTTATTTCAGCATTTTACTTTTTCCTTGCTGTTACGTATACAATGTTTTTGCATTGATTTATCATTAATTATTAACCTGAAATTTTTTCTACACTAATTTATAGTGTTGTTGTATGTTGGTACATGTTTTAGGGAAATTCAAGATAATCATATATGACTACACCATAAATTAATTCTCTATATTTGGAAATGTGGGTATTTGTGCTACTTCCTTTTATTCTTTCTATAAGCAATGATGTGATTATATATCCTTGAAGAAAATTTGCAGTTGCACGCAATTAATTGTGTAGTATGTATTCCCAGGGATGGAAATGGTGACCAAATTAATGCATATTTTAAAGGGATTTTATATGAAGTGACCTCAAAAAAATGCAATAATGTACATTTCTAGCAACTGTGCATGAAAGTATCCATTTCCCTAGAGGCTTGTAAAAACATAGTAAAGCTAATATTTAACATTGGCTTATTTTTTCCCAGGCCCAGTTCTAAGCACTATGGTATATTTACTCATTTAGTACTCAAAATAACTCTTGAGGTACTAACTAATATTTGTCCCATTCACTGAAGTAGGAAAAAAGACACAGAGACATCAAGTAACTTTCCCAAATTAATCTATTAGCTAATAAGTGGTTATCAGAATTTAAACTGAATCACTTTGATCTATGCCAGTTTTTAAAATTTAATCAAAATACAAATTAATTGCTAGTATGATTTGCAAGGCTAAACATTTTCACATGTCTAGACTTCATTTTATTTCTTCATTTGTAAGGTTCCTCTTTTCTATTCAACTTTACTAATGTATAATTTACATATAAAAAATTCTAGCTATGTCAAGTGTCAGGTTCCACATGTTTTGGGAAATATATTCAAACATATAATCAACATTACAATCAAGATATAGAATATTTCCATCATCCCAAAAAGTTCCCTCTTGTCCCTTTGAAGTTAATAACCTCTTCCTCAAGCCCAAGTAAACAAAGGTACACTTCTTTTGTTAATTTAGATTAGTTCTACCCATTCTAGAATTTCATGCAAACAGTATCACATAGGATGCTTTGTTTTCTGTCTGACTTCTTTTGTCAAAAAATCTTGTTGAGATTTACCCATGTTTTTCCATATGTGAGCAGTCCACTAATTTTGATTTTTGAATACTACTCCATTGTATACATACGTCAGAATTGCTTTATATAGTCACCTTGAGGGACATTTGGGTTGTGTAATGAAGAGTCTGGACTCCACTTTAATGTTCAATTTTTGACAGTTTTTAGGTCTCACTCCTCCTCCTACCCCTCTTTCTCCATTGTATAGGGATGCTGATGAGAAAGCTTAGCTGCTCCCTCCTTTGGTGCCAGTGGGAATTTCAAGCTGTACAAGCCTGGGCTCACAGGCAGGAACTCTTCCCTCAGCCCCACTCCCAACTGCCATAAAGCTGAAAGGCCATCATCTTCCCTTGTTTTCTCAAGCCCTTTTCCACAGCTGTCCTCAAAAAGTTTCATTACATGAGTAATAATCATTTTATGCCTTCTTTGTGTGTGTGGCATCATTGATTTTTGGGAAAAATGGAATACATTCAAAAGCCTGTATGTCATATAAAAAACAAACATAAAAGATAGAAAGAAGATAGGCAAGCTAGTAACATCAGGACCCAAGAAGTGGCCAGAATAGTGTCAGCGAAGACCTATGGGTGTCCCCTACTCCCGACTCCTAATGTCAATGGAGACTAAGTGAAAAACCTGGACTTTCACTGTAATTTGGCAGTAATGATGTGGCACCTTCTGGCACTCAATGGAGTGGAGTCAGAGGAAGCTTGTTGAAATGGAAGATTTAAATATGATCCAAAATTCTGTAACATAATACACAAAATATCCAGGTTTCAATGAAAAACTCACTTGTCATGCAAAGAATCAGGGACAGCTCAAACTGATAAGAAAAGACAATCAGGAGATGTCAACAACAAGACGATAGTGTTGGAATTATCTGACCAGAATTTTATGGCTGCCAACATAAAAACACTTCAATGAGCAATTACAAACACACTTGGAACAAATGAAATATAGGACGTCTCAAAGAAGAAATAGAAGATACGAGAAAGAACCAAAGAGATGTCTTAGAACTAAAGATTATAATAACAGAAATGTAAAAACTCAATGGATGGGACTCTGAATTTATTTCCAATATGCAAAGAGATTGGATGTCATTATTTTCATCCTTAAAACAAGAAACAATAAGCTGAATGAACCGAAAGTCAATGACTTTCATGGGCCCATTGGAAAGGTAAGATCTAAGAGCAAATGACCATGACCACACTGAATCTGGAGACAAGAGAATTTGTAAGTTCACTGCTGAGATCTACGTATTGGAAGCAGAAGCCATTGGAGCCATAAATGGGTAGGAACAATTAAATTACAATTTTGATACATTGTTGGAGGCTGAATTTGGACTAATGTGAGAGTGGGAATCCATTAGGGGCTTCCGTCTTAGCGGGTCTCTGCATTTCTGTATGTTTGTCCCCAGGCACCTCACCAAGTTCTTATGGAGAAGAGTAGAGAAAGGTACCCTTGTGGCTCTGGCAGGGTAAATGAAGAGTTATCATTTTGAAATGCACTTAGAATGTTCTCCATAACAAAGGCCTAGTCTCCCTACTCTCTTCTATCAACTATCTCCCTATTCCTTTCTATCAATTACTGGAATCTTAACTATAATTGTGGATTTGTTTATTCCTCTTTTCAGTTCTGTCAATACTTGAAGCAGCCATGTTGAAGCTCTGTTACTGGGTGCAAACATATTTTAAATTTTTATGCCTTCTTGATGGATTGGCTTTTTTATTATTATTAAATAATCCCTATTTATCCTCAATATTTCTTGTTATTAAGTCTACCTTGTAGGATATTAATATAATCATTTCAGAGTTATCATGTAACATGTTTGCATGGTATATCTTTCCCATCCTTTTACTTTTAACATGAAAGACTTTATCAGAGCATTATCCCACTGAGTGAATGACATTTCTTCTGCCCTAGGCCCCTTTAGACTTCCTGTTTCACCTAAGGGGGTTTGGGAAAATAGCTAAGAAACACTTGTGAAGTCATAGCTCAGGAACACAGACACAGTAAATGATTAATATTTAATCATAAGACTTCCCCACTTCCCACTAGACTTTACCACCACACAAGAGGGCTCTGTTTTCAAGATAGTGGGCTATGGATGAACAAGCTGCAAGGCACAGGCTCTCTGTGGGGAGGAGTCCTCAGGGAAGTCCAATGTCAACAGGGAAGACACTAGAGGAATTCAAATGCTCTGTCATCTACATCTACAGTTAACATAAAACTCTACATTAAAGGCCTATTACTGGATACATCATGTCCAGCTTTTAACAAATGTAATTACAAAGCATGTTAAACAACCAAAGACTAAAAAGCTAAAAATCCACAGTCTGAAGAAACAAAGCAAGCATCAGAACGCAATCCAGATATGGCACAGATTTTGAATTAGAGGTTTAAAAATACTCTAATATGTAAGGTCTCTACTGGGAAAGTAGACAGCATTCCAGGACTTATGGGTAATGCCACTAAGAAGAAGGAAACTCTAAGAAAGAACAAGAAATGCTAGAAATTAGAAACACCATATACCTTTTAGTTTATTGATGGTCATATTGTTAATATTTGTCTTATTTCTATTTTCTTTCTTGTACTTAATTTGGGTTTAGTTTACTTTTCTTTATCTATCTTGTTTAGAAAAAGCCTTGATCATGTATTTTAGACCTTGTTTCTTTACTAAAATAAGCATTTAAATTTTAAATTTCCGTGTAAGCAGTGCTTTAGTGACATCTCACAAATTTTAATATGTTGTGTTTTCATGTCTATTTAATTTGTAATATTTTCTAATTTGTGACTTTTTTAACTGTGGTTATTTAGAAGAAGGTTACTTAATTTTTAAATATTTGAGTATTTATAAAGTAACTATTGGCTAGCCATTTTCAATTTAATTTCATTGTGGTAAGAGTTAACCACAGATAATCTGTATGATTTCAATTCTTTTACATTTTTGAGACTCTTTATGGCCAAGAGTTAGGTATATATTTGTGAATGTTTCATGTATTCTTGAAAAGAACGTATATATTCTGCTTACTATATGTTACAATCACCAGTTAGTTAATACTATTTTCAAGTGTTTTGTATCCTTACTGATTTGCTATGTACATTTTCTTTTTTTTTTTTTTTTTTTTTTTTTTTTTTTTTTTTTTTTTTTTTTTGAGACAGAGTCTCACTCTGTTGCCTAGGCTGGAGTGCAGTGGCATGATCTTGGCTCACTGCAAGCTCTGCCTCCCAGGTTCCCACCATTCTCCTGTCTCAGCCTCCCGAGTAGCTGGGACTACAGGCGCCCACCACCATGCCCAGCTAATTTTTTGTATTTTTAGTAGAGGTGAAGTTTCACCGTGTTAGCCCGAATGGTCTCCATCTCCTGACCTCATGATCTGCCTGCCTTGGCCTCCCAAAGTGCTGGGATTACAGGCGTGAGCCACTGTGCCCAGCCTGCTGTGTACATTTTCTATCAATTATTGGAATCTTAACTATAATTGTGGATTTGTTTATTCCTTTTATCAGTTCTGTCAATACTTGAAGCAGCCATGTTGAAGCTGTGTTACTGGGTGCAAACATATTTTAAATTTTTATGCCTTCTTGATGGATTGGCTTTATTATTATTATTAAATAATCCCTATTTATCCCAGATATTTCTTGTTATTAAGTCTACTTTGTAAGATATTAATATAACCATTTCAGAGTTATCATGTAACATGTTTGCATGGCATATCTTTCTCATTCTTTTACTTTTAACATTTGTATGATGTATATACAAAAAAAATTTATATATTATGATTTCATATATTGTAAAATCTTTCAACAGACTGTATATATTTGGGCCTGTATATATAAAATATTCCATAATCTCTGCCTCTTAACTAGAACGTTTAGATTATATTTAATTAATGCAAGCACTGACATGATGGAGTTTGTCTCATCTTTTCTATTTATCCATTTTTTTCTCTATTCCTGCCTTGGTTTAAATTGAATGTATTTTAGTTTGCAAAATAATTTTTGTTTGGCTCATTGTATTTGGGTTTTTTATAACAGTTGCTCAAGGGTTTACTATATTCATCTTTAATATATTGCAATCAATCTTCAAGTAATATTGTGCCATATCACATAAAAATGTAAAAACTTTACAGTTTTATGTTACTATTCCCCCTCCCATTGCAAACGTTATGTTGCTGATTTAAGTTTGTTGTCTTCCTTTAAAGAGTGTTGAACTTGGTTTTGATTGGCTGTTAAGTAACTTGCAGATTAGCTTGGTTGTTTCAAAACTTAGTTTTAAGTAATATTAGGGAAGTCTTTCAAGATGGATGACTAGGCCGGGCGCGGTGGCTCAAGCCTGTAATCCCAGCACTTTGGGAGGCCGAGACAGGCGGATCACGAGGTCAGGAGATCGAGTCCATCCTGGCTAACACGGTGAAACCCCGTCTCTACTAAAAAATACAAAAAACTAGCCGGGCGATGTGGCGGGCGCCTGTAGTCCCAGCTACGTGGGAGGCTGAGGCAGGAGAATGGCGTGAACCCAGGAGGCGGAGCTTGCAGTAAGCTGAGATCCGGCCACTGCACTCCAGCCTTGGGCGGCAGAGCTAGACTCCGTCTCAAAAAAAAAAAAAAGATGGATGACTAGAGGCACCGGACATTCAACTCCTCCACAAAGAGGAACTAAAATAGCAAGTATATAATCACACTTTGAATAGAAAAATTAAGAGAGAAGGCAGGAATTCAGCGGAGAATTTATAGGAAACACCTGAAACACCAAAGGAGAGAGAGGTAAGGTGAACAGTCTGACCTGGCTAGGATCAGCTAGAAGCCTACAGAGGCTCCCCAGTTTGGGGAAAATTTTAGTGAGAGACTGCCAGCAGTCCACATTTTTACTGTGGACTCTTGTAATCCTAAACACAGGAGAGTCCTTTGACCATTTGCAGGCTCTGAGCCTGGCATAGAGAGCTTCCTAGAATCCACTCAATGGCATTGCTCAGAGAAAGATCTTACTCTGCCTGGGTCCTACACACCTGCCAAGTCCAAAGTAGCTTCAGCAAGCACCACTTTGAGAGCTCAGCCCCAACTAGACTGCATCCTGTGCTGGATCACAACAGCCACCACATCTTCACATTTCAGGAACTTCATTGACAACCCACCATGATCACTAAGAGGGTTGCAGTGGCATGACACCAGTTCGATCAAGTTAAGTGGTAGGTTCTTCATGACTCTAGCATACACAGTGCCCTGCACCCCAGTAAACAGGCCGTGCAGCCACTGGGGAGGCTGCCCCTGAAACAAAAAAAACCAAAGCATGCACTGCCCAGAGCCTGAAACTCAGCTGTCTGGAGCCACTGTCATTAACAGTAACTCTGACTCCAGCAGCACAAGGGCTGCTATGCACTTGCATGCACCCTGAGGACAGGATTTTCCTGTCCACTTTGTCTACCATTGTTGCCACCCAAGCAAACTGTACAGAGCCTGGGACTGGACTTCACAGTTTACCATAGACTGCAACTTTGTGCACCACCAGAGGGCCTGAAGACAGGCCTTTCTGGTCTGGCATTGCCCTCCCCAGTGCCTGTGCATGCCACAAGAATCCCATGGATTGTCCTTTGCTGTCAGTCTCCCTAGGCAAATACACACACTACCATGCAAGTACTGATATGATGGAGTGTGTCTCATCTCTTCTATTTTTCTCATCTTCTATTTATGCATTCTAATTACAGCGTCAGAATGCCTGCCATAGCTGGCACCTAATGTGTCTGGAGCTTGCTATGCCCTGCCTAACAGAGATGCCTATATACACCATTTGGGAAACCTGAGAATAGGTTCTTGCCTACCTGGGACCACCCTCTCCCAGTTCTTGGGCTCACCACCTGGAGGCCTGGGGATTGCCCACCTCATCAGTCACTCCAGTGGCATATGCACACCCCCAGAAGGCCTAACAACAGGTCCAGAAAAACCTGCTGCTGTTGCCCAAGCATGCCATCTGGAGGCCTGGAGATTACTCTGCCCAATCCACCACCACTGGAATATAGGCAGTTCTCCCAGGGGTCTGAGGATGAACCTGAGCAGCATGCCACAACCAACACTGCTGACATCCATATACACATGCTACATGGAGGCCTGGGGACTGGTCCACTTGTGCCACACTGCCACCACTAACATGAGCAAGTACCACCTGGAAGCCCAAGGAACGTCCAGCCACCATACTACAAATACCCATAACATACATGCTGCTCAGGGGCTCAAGAACTCGCCCTCATGCCTGACCCATCACTGTCACTACATGCACCCACATAAGCCATCTGGAGCCCCAAGAATAGGCGTGCTAGAACCTACTAACCAGAAGGTGAAGATAAATGTACTGGCACAGAAAACCTATTTAACAAAATAATACCCCAAAACTTCCCAAGTCTAGCAAGAGATTTAAACATTCAGATACTAGACGCTCAGATAACCCCAAAGGGATACAACCCAGAAAGGTCTTCTCCTAGGCACATTACAGTTTAACTGTCAAAGGTCAAAGACCAAGAGAAATTTCTAAAAAAAAAAAAAAAAAAAAAAAAAGTGAGCAATAAATACCTAGTCACATATAAAGAAACTCCCATTAGAGTAAAAGTGAATTTCTCAGGAGAAACTTTACAGGCCGGGAGATAATATGATGATATACTCAAAGTGCTAAAAGGAAATGACTGTCATTCAATAATACTATACCCAGCAAAGTTGTACTTCGTAAAGATGGAGAAATAAAAACTTTCTCAGGCAAGTAAACACAGAAGAAATTCATATCTCCTGGCCTGTAAAGTTTCTCCTGAGAAATTCACTTTTACTCTAATGGGAGTTTCTTTATATGTGACTAGGTATTTATTGCTTACTTTGTTTTTTTTTTTTTCATATATAGACCTACATGAAATGCTTAAGGGAGTTCTACACCTGGAAGTGAAAGGACTATGTCTACCATCATGAAAATACATGAAAGTATGAAACTAACTGGTAGAGTAAACACACAAATGAGAAAAAGAAAGGACTCAAATGTCCCCACTACAGACAAAAACAAACAAACAACAACAACAAAAAGAAAAAACAAGAAATCAAACAAGAAAAAAAAGAATACACACACACACACAAACAGAAAACAATTAATGAAATGGCAGGAGTAAGTCCTTTCATATAAATAATGAAATTGAATGTCAACAGATTAAATTTTCCAGCTAAAAGATATAAACTATCTGAATGAATAAGAAAACATGGCCCAGTTACATGCTGCCAAGAAGAAACTCACTTCACCTGCAAAGACACATATAGGAGGAAAGTAAAGGAATAAAAAAAAAAACATGCAAATGGAAATAAAGCTCACAGGAGTAGCTATACTTATATCTTTAAAAAGTAACTTTAAGTCAAAAATAGTAAAAAGAGACCAAACAGGTCATTATATAATGATAAAAGCATCAATTCAACAAGAGGATATAATAATTCTAAATATATATGCACCCAGCATCAGAACACCTAGATATGTAAAGCAGACATTATTATGTGTAAAGGGAGATATAAACTCAATACTGTGATGGTTGCGGATTTTGACACTCCACTGTCAGCAATAGTTAGGTTATCTATATGGAAAATGAGCAAAGAAAGACTGAATTTAATTTGCAGTTTAGACCAGTGGGCCTGACAGACATTTTCAGAGCGTTTTATACAACAACTTCAGAATACATTATTTTTCTCATCAGCACACGGAATATTCTCTAGGATAAATGATATATTAGGCCATAAAACAAGTCTCAACAAATGTTTAAAAATCAAAATCATATCTAGAATCTTTTCAGACCACAATAGAATAAAACTAGAAATCAATAACAATAAAAACACTGGAAACTGTGCAAATATATGGAAATTAAACAACATGCTCTTGAATGACCATTGAGTCAGCGAGGAAATTAAGAATGAAAAAAAATGTTTTTGAAACAAATGTAAAAGGAAACATAATAAACCAAAACCTATGGGATACAGCAAAAGCAGTGCTAAGAGGGAGGTTTACAACAATAAACACCTATTATCAAAAAAGTAGAAAGAGTTCAAATAAATAACCTCAAGATGCACCTCAAGGAAATAGGACAGCAAGAGGAAAAAAACCCAACATTTTTAAAAGAAAAGAAATAGCAAAGATCAGAGCAAAACCAAACAAAATAAAGACCAAAACAAATATGAAGGATCAACAAAATAAAAGTTGATTTTTTGAAAAGATAAATAAAATTGACAAACTGCTAGCTAGACTAACCAAGACAAGAAGAGAACACTCAGACAAAATCAAAAATGAAAAAGGAGACATTACAACTGACACCACAGAAATACAAAAAAACCGTCACAGACCACTGTGAACAACTATATGCTAATAAGCTGGAAAACCTACAGAAAATGAATAAATTCCTGGACACATACATCCTACCATATTGAACCATAAAGAAACAGAAAACCTATACAGGTCAATAATGAGTAATAATATTGAAATAGTAGAAAAAGTCTACCAAAAAAGAAAAGTCCAAATTTTACCAAACTTATCAAGAAGAACTAACACCAATTTTTCTTAAAGTATTCCAAAAAATTGAAGAGAATGGAATTCTTCCTAACTCATTCTACAAAACTACGATTACTTTGAAACCAAAACCAGGCAAAGTTACAATTCCAAAAAAAGAAAACTACAGGCCAATAGCTCTGATGAACACATATGTAAAAATCCTCAATAAGTACTAGCAAGCCAAATTCAATAACAAATCAGAAAAAGCCAAAACACCATGAACAAGTGAAACTTATTTCAGGGATGCAAGGATGATTCAACATTTACAAATCAATTAATGTGATACACCATATCAATAGAATGAAGGACAAAAACCATATGATTGCCTCAATAGATTAAAAAAAAACAGCATTTGATAAAATTCAACATTCCTTCATGATAAAAATGCTCAACAAACTAGTCATAGAAGGAATATACCTCAACCTAAAAAAGGCCGTATGTGGCAAACCCATAGCTAATATCATAAGGAATGGGGAAAATCTGAAAGCCTTTACTCTAAGAGTAGAATTAGACAAGGATGACCACTTTCACCACTTCTATTCAACCTTGTACTGAAAGTCCTAGCCACAGTACTCGGGTAACAGAAAAAAATAAAAGGCCACTCAAATTAGAAAAGAGAAAGTCACATAGATCCTCTTTTCAGATAACATTACTGTATATTGAGAAAAACCTCAAGACTCCATCAAAAATCAGATAAATTCAGTAGTTATAGGATACAAAATCAACATGCAAATATCAGTAATTTTATAAACACTAATAATGAACCAGCTGAAAAGAAATCAAGAAACCAATCCCATTTACAATTGCTACCAGAAAAAAAAAAAAAAAAAAAAAAAAAACTAGGAATAAATTTAACCAAGTACATGAAAAACCTCCAGAAAAAAAAAATTACAAAACACTGATGAAAGAAATTGGAGAGAACATAAACAAATGAAAAGATATCCTATGCTCTTGGATTAGAAAAACTAATATTGTTAAAATGATCATAATACCCAAAGCAATCAACAGATTCATTGCCAGCTCTACCAAAATAGCAATAGTACTTTTCACAGAAATAGAAAAAACAGTCCTAAAATACGTATGGAACCAAAGAAGAATCTAAATGGCCAAAGTGATCCTGAACAAAATGAACAAAGCCAGAGGCACCACACTACCTGACTTTAACATATATTACAATGTTAGTGTCAACAAAACATCACAGTATTTGTGCCAAAACAGACCAAAACATAGGTCAATGGAAAAGAATAGAGACCCAGAAAGAAACTCATGTATTTATAGCCATATGACTTTTGATAAAGGCACCAAGAATATACACTAGGGAAAAGATACCCTCTTCAGTAAATGGTGCTGGGAAAATTAGATATCCATATGCAGAAGAATGAAACTAAACACCTGTCTCTCACCATATACATAAATCAACTCAAATTGGATTAAATATTTAAACATAAGGGCTGAAAATATAAAACTATTGGAAGAATACAAAGGGGAAACACGCCAGGTCATTGGTCTAGGAAAATATTTTATGGCTAACACCCTAGAAGCACAGGCAACAAAACCAAAAATAGACAAATGGGATTATATTAAACTAAAAAGCTTCTGCACAGCACAGGAACTAATCAAGAGTAAAAAGACAACCAATGGAATGGAGAAAATATTTGCAAAATAGTCATGTGACAAGGGAGTAATATCTAGTATATACAAAAACACTCAATTCAACAGCAAACAAAACAAACAAAAAAACACCAAACAATCCCATTAAAAAGTGGGCAAAGGCTCTAAATAGAGATCTCTCAAAAAAAAAAAAAAAAAAAAAAGACACATGGCCGACAACAGTGCATTGAGTATTCATTTGAATGCTTAATATCACTAATCACCAAGGACATACAAATCAAATCACAATGAAATATTATCTTACCCCAGTTAAAATGGCTATTAGTAAAAAAATAACAATTGCTGGCAAGGATGCAGAGGAAAAAAAACACTCATACACCATTAGTGGAAATATAAATTAGTATAGCCATTATGGAAAACAATATGAAGACTTCTCAAAAGACTAAAATCAGAACAACCATACAATCCAGCTATCCTACTACTGGGTATTTATACAAGGAAAGGAAATTAGTATATCTAAGGGATACAGAGAGCTCCATGTTTATTGCAGCACTGTTCACAATAGCCAAGATACAAAATCAACCCAAGTGTCCATAAATAGGTGATTGGATAAAGACAATGTGGTATATTTATGCAATGGAATATTATTTGGCTATTAAAAAAGAATAAAATTTTGTCATTTGTAGCAGCATGGATGGAATTGGAGGTTAATGTGCTAAGTGAAATTAGAAAGGCAAATATGTGGAAGCTAAAAAAGTTGATCTCATAGAGGTAGAGGGTAGAAAAATAGTTAACAGAGGCTGTGGGTGTGTAGGGAGAGGGGGGGAATTAAGAGAGGTTGGTTAATGGGTACAAAATTACAGTTAGCTAAAAGGAATAAGTTCTAAGGTTTGATACTATAGCGAGTGATTATAGTTAACAACAATGTATTGTTCATTTCAAAATAGCTAGAAGTAAGGACTTGAAATGTTTTCAACACAGAAATGATACATGCTAATGGTGATGGATATTCTAAATACCCTGACTTGATCATCACACATATCTGCATGCAACAAAATATCACATATACCCCTTAAATATGTATAAATAGTATGTACCAATAAAAATAAATCATATTAGGGCAGGTCTAGAGTATTCTTTATTCTACATTTAGCTTAGTTTTACTATTAACACATTTTATTTTATTTCTTAATATTGAATGTTCCAGATGTTCAACAATTCTTCCCTCTCTGACTAATTGGAGCACAAATATCTGCCATTTGCAGGTGAGCTCTAAGAATTTTTCACCTTACAGCTCTCCAGTAGTTCTGAGCCTGACCTCATGTTCCAGCCTATAAATACAGTGTAGTAATCAGGTCACCTCTATGCAGACTCTAATGCTCCTTTTCTAGTCACCTTTCTCCTCAGAGGGATTTTGTGAGTTCAGTTGGCTTTGCCTCCCAGAACAATAATCTCTTTTTTTTTTTTTTACCCAGGAAGACCATCGTGCTTTCCTTGGGTCCCATCCCTGTCTTATGGTCCGGAAAATTCCTTTAGGCAGAAAGATGATGCAATCATAAGGCTCACTTTGTTTATTTCTCTTCTCTTAAAGATCACAGTCCTGTACTGCCTACTGTCCAATTTGTAAAAATGATTGCTTCATATATTTTCGTCCTGTTCTCTAGTTGTTTATAGTAGTAAGGCAAAACTGGAACTGATTACTTTTTCATGGTAGAAGCTGAAGTCTTTGAATTCTCTATTTTTGTCATCCGTGGTATAATAGAGTGGTATAAATCCCACCTCTATTCCTGCCGAACTAGATGGATTTAAATTTATTGAATTTCCTTTTCCTTATCTGTAAAATGGGCATAAAATATATACCACTAGATTGTTCAGGTCACTAATTAGTTAAATATGGTATAAACACATCTGGAAGGAGGATCTAAAGGTTGATTCTCCTCCTTCTTTCAAGAGAAAAGATTATAAAATAAGACAATTTCATTAAATACCCAAAATATTAAAAGCAAAATTTTGTGATATCTATAATTAAAACGGTTTCTTTGGGCTCCCATCCATGTCTTCAAAGCACATGCTAAGTACTAATTAAACGTATATCCTAAATTCCTACCTCTTTTTGACCTCAGTATTCAACCAGTTGCTTCCATCTGTTCATAAGCTCCCATCTCTCCTTTTCTCAATTTTCCCAGTTGTGGACTTCACCACTTGCTATCTGCACACATCATCATCAACACCTCATTTTCCTAACCTTAGTTATTAACCGTTCTGTCTGATTATCTGCCCTGAGTACAGAACCCCATGACACATTCCTAGTTTGATCACTTTTCCTGTCAGAGGCATTCAAACCAGAGCTACTCCATATCACAACTAAATAGGGGCTGGGTAAAATGACGCTGAGACCTGCTGGGCTGCATTCTCAGGAGGTTAGGCATTCATAGTTACAAGATGAGATAGGAGGTCACAAGATACAGGTCATAAAGGCCCTGCTGATAAACAGGTACAATAAAGAAGCCAGCCAAAACCAAGATGGCAACAAACGTGACCTCATTATATGCTAATTATAATGCATTAACATAGTAAAAGAGACTTTCACCAACATTGTCACAGTATGCAAATGCCCTGTCAAAGTCTGGAAGTTACCCTATATAGTCTAAAACGTGGAGAAATTCTCAGTTCCAGGAACTCCCCATCTCTTTCCCAGAAAACTCATGAATAATTCACCCCTTGTTTAGCATATAGCCAAGAAATAACCATAAGTATACTCAATCAAGCAGCCCATGCTGCTGCTCTGCCTATGGAGTAGGCATCTTTTACTTGCTTAATAAACTTCCTTTCATTTTATTCCATGGACTTGCCCCAAATTCTTTCTTGTGTAAGATCCAAGAACCCTCTCTTTGGGTCTGAATTGGGATTACTTTGTGGCAACATTCTTACCTTCCTCTCTTTGGGTCTGAATTGCACCGCTTTCTGGCAACATTCTTACCTTGAAATTCACCTATAACATTATTTTCTCCTAAAGTGAAGCCTGAGAAGATAGTTCTGTACCTTTGAACTTCTTAACATACGTGAACACCAAATATAAACAGAACTAATTTTGTGAAGGTTCACTTGACTTCTTTATGATAATTGGGATTACTGGAAACTATGAAATAAATACACAATTGCACACTTTCTCAAATAAAGTGACTCAGTATAAAATTTGGAAGTTCACAAAACCTTTTAAGGGAAAAAAATCTATATATTTAAGAATCAATATCTAAGTGTTCATAATATTCAACACACAATTTCTAAGCATCTACCATGTGCTAGCAATTAATCTTGAAGCTAGAATATCAAAGATGAGCAAGATATAGTCCCTCAAAATGAGGAGGAATCAAAACAATCATATATGGAAGGTGTCATAAATTGTATAGTTAGTTAAAAGAAAAAGCATATGAAATTGGAAAACAGAAGATGTATTTTACCTTTTTATGCTGCTTGAAAAGGCATAAATGTCTTACTTTGCATAATATTCTCATTCCATCAAATGCAAAAAAGAAAAACCAAAACTTCCTCTAATATCTCAATTTCTGCTATATGTTTATCCACAAAGGATAACATGGTTGAGGAACAAACTTACATCTTCGTAATTAGGTGCACTATAGATTTGAACGTATCATTTTTAGGATTTTTTTAAATAGATCAAGTCCTTTTTGTCAACTAAATTCTTGCTATTGGAAGCCACACATTGAGATATGAAACAATTAAGTGGTAATAGTATTGAGGCAACCATAGTAGTTCTGCCCAAACGATTCAATCAGACTCTACTAATTGGTGATCCATGTTTCACTTCATAATCAAAATAAGAAGAGAGACTCATCTCTATGGAGCCCTTGAAAACTCTTTTCATCATCACTGTATCACATTCTTAGCATTACATAGACCATAGTGTTGCCAACACAGCACAATCAATGAGTTAGACCATTGCAGCCAAGAATACGTATTCAAAGATTATACTTGGAGAAACTGCAAGAGGAAAGATTGGGACTTGGGAATAGTGTCCCTGAGTTAGGAATCTAAAGTTCCAGCACTGATCAGAATTTGTGAAAGGAGAGCAAAATAGAATAAACAGTTGTAGTTAGCAAAGACCATCCCTCAGCCAAACTAATAATTACCAGTCTCTTTTAGGAAGGAAAAACTGGAAAACTATCTCAAAACTAGCAATGTAACCTTTACAGTTTGTTTCCTAAGACCATATACAATTTTCATTATAAATATGGGTTAATTTCCTGACTAAAGAACTTCAATTACAACTACATAAACACCACATTTCCAAGATTCAAAAACATATTACAATTTTAACCTTTATGAAGATTGTATATATTTTGTAATCACTGTGTCAAAAGAAACTTTGCCAGTTGCTAAGTAGAAAAATAAGCAATGAAACACCAATTGTAGTTTCTTCCTATACAGTTCCAAATGTAGCCATGCATAAGAGAAATACTTTTGCCTACCATTGACTTTTTCAACTCAATTAATGATGTATTGGTGCCAGAAATATTTAGATTTTTAAATTTGTAAAAGACTCATAATCAACTTTGATTGTGCTATTGAAGAAAATGTTATTGAATTGTAAAATCAATTGAAAACACCATATACATTTAATTTAATTTTAATTTTCCAAAAGACTGTTACTAAATCCATGGTGCATATTACAACTGAGGAAATACAGTGGCTACCTATACTCATCATTGATAAAATTGTGGATCTTCTTTCTAAGAAAATACATTTATGTATGTGTATCAATAATACTCTTTATAAATGCCAAAGGAACAAAAATTAGCTACCAGAAGTCAATTCATGAATATTTGGTTAAGAAACTTGATCTATATAATTAAATATTTACTCATTCATTTAGTTTGCATAAATTATTTTGAAAAGGATTAAAACTCCAGGACTTCCAGGGACCATCCAGGCAGCAGGAGTTGGAGAACATCAAGGTAAAAGGCCTTGGGAGAGGCATTGTGGTAACTGGAAGTCTTAGGCCCTCCTTAAAGGCACCCAGGTTGTGAATAAATAAATAAAGGGATAAATAATCAATAGTACTGTGCTAAGGCAATAAATTATATCAGTAGGGATGAATTCACCTGAATATGTTACATTTAGCATTAGTGGTCTATTACTTGGGATTGGATTCGTGCCAAGTATTATGTCTGGGGAGTGTGAAGCTGATCTTGTCTAAGCACCCACTTCCAAAGAACTCACAAATATGTGGGATGGGAAAAATAAACATAATACAATAACATATGCCCAAGGGATGCACCATTGCTGGGAGAACACAAAGCAACTGTGTATGAAGGGGATTTTTTTTCAAGAATGTGACCCTAAAAGGGATTTCAAGAGTGTGAGTTTTACTTCAAGAGTCCTAGCTCCCTGCCAGCTGTGCACTGGCCTATTTCTGGGGATACTATTAAAGTATCTCATGAGTTTACAAAGTTATGCCTTTTATTGAAATGTGTTTTATAAGAACAAAAACTCAGAGAATACTTAATGCTTCTATTTCTCGAGTAAAGGTTTGCCATATTAAACATTTGGAAAAATATTCATTAATATATGTTGTTTTACTTCCCCAGAATGGATAAACATGGGGTGCATTAGGCTGAGTCCAATTATTAAAAGAAAACATAAAATGTTAAAAAAAAAAAAACTTTTCAACACACAAATGAAAAAATGCTGAATGTCAAAGACAAAATCTTAAAACAGCAAGAGAATAAAAGTATGTCACTTAAGGGAAACCCTATAACATTAATATCTGAATTCTCATTAAAAAAAAAAAATAGATCCAGCACTTTGAGAGGCCGAAGTGGGTAGATCACAAGGTCAAGAGATTGAGACCATCCTGGCCAACATGGTGAAATCCCGTCTCTACTAAAAATACAAAAATTAGCTGAGCATGGTGGTGGGCGCCTGTAGTCCCAGCTACCCGGGAGGCTGAGGCAAGAGAATCGCTTGAAACCTGGAAGGCAGAAGTTGCAGTCAGCCGAGATTGCGCCACTGCACTCAAGCCTGGCAACAGAGCTAGACTCTGTCTCAAAAAAAAAAAAAAAAAAAGAAGCAGAAAAGTAGCGGGATAACATACGTGATGAAATAGAGATATTCACAGATTAAAAAATTGAGAGAATTTTTGACTAGCATATCTCCCTCTCACTAGAAATACTAAAGAAGTTTCTTCAGGCTGACAGGATGTGACTCCAGGTGATAATTTGAATTCACATGGAAAAACAGTCCCAGAAAAGGTAGTTTCATAATTATTAAATACAGTATAAATAAATATTTCTTCTCCTTAGTTATTTTAAATGATTTAAATAAATTTGCATAAAACTATATATGTATGTGTGTTTGTGGGTGTGTGTATATATATAGTGTATTAATGGGCCTATAACATAAAGAAAGATAATATATTTAACCCTGACAGCACAAAGAAGATGGATGAAAACAAAGATGTATTGGAATGACTCCAGATAATAACTCGAACCTACAGGAACAAATAAAGAGGACCAGAAATTATAAATAAGATTTAAATAACAAAAGCTGTAAATACATACTTGCTATCCTTTCTTCTCTCACAGTATTTAAAAATTATAACATTGTATAAAATAATGATTACAATAATGTTGTTGCAATATTTATAGATGTAATATGTATAATAATAGCACAAAGAGGGAAAAAGAGAATACAGCTGTATAGTAGTAACTTTTCTATATATTACTAGATTGGGTTAGTATAAATCTAAAGCTGATTCTGAGAAGTTAAGCTGTATATAATAAGCCTTAGAGCAACCAGTCAGAAAATAATTTTTAAAATATATGATGAAAAAAAGTATTAAAATAATTAAAACGTTACATTGGAATATATTCACTTAATGAAAAACAGGCCCTAAAGGAGGAACAGAAGAACAAAAAAGACATGTGAGATACAGAAAACAAAAAGTTAATTGGCAGATGTAAATTCAACTATATCAATAACATTAAATGTGAATATATGAAATATCCCAACCAATTGACAGAGTTGTCAAACTAGATTTTTAAAACAGGTAGATTCAACTATATGCTGTTTACAGTATATACACATTAGAGTCAAAGATAAAAACAGATTTAAAGTAAAAGGATGAAAAAATATATATAACGCAAATAGCACCCACAAGAAAGCTGGAGTGGCTATACTAATATGAGATTAAATAAACTTTAAAACAAAAAGTTTTATTAATGAGAAAGATAAATTGTATAATTATAACAGGGTGAATTCATTGGGAAGATATAACAATTATAAACAACTAATATGAATGTTCCAAAACACATGAAGGAAAACTTGACAGAAATGAAGGGAGAAATAGAAAACTCAACAATTATAGTTGGGGACTTCAAGACCCTACTTTCAATAATGGATAGAACAACTAGGCAGAAGATCAACTGTAAACAAATTAGACTTAACAAACATCTAAGAGACACTCCACTCAACAATGACAGAACATTCATTCTTGCCAGTTCACATGACACACTCCACAGGTTAGACACACATTGGGCCATAAAACAAACCTACACTTTCAAAATAAATTTGAAAATGTAGAAATAATATAAAGTATGTTCTCTAATCACAATGGGATGAAATTAGAAGTCAATTACAGATATTTTTTAAAACTCACAAAAAAAGTGAAAATTAAACAATGTATTCCTAAAAAACTAATGAGTCAAAGAAAAAATCAAAAGGGAAATTAGAAAATACTTTGTGATGAATACAAATAAAAACACAACATACCAAAATTTACAAAATAAAATTAAAGCAGTACTTACTGGGAAAGTTACATGTGCCTATATTAAAAAAAAAGAAAGAAATACACCATATGAATAATCTAATCTTGTGCCTTAAAATGCTAAAAAAAATAAGAGCAAAGTAAACCTAAAATGGAAGAAAGGAAGTGACAAAATTTGAACAGAAATTGACAACAATAATATAAAAATAAGAGCTAAGAATCAGTTCAAAACATAGTTTTATGAACAGATCAACAAAAACTGATGAACCTTTAGCTAGAATGACCAAGAAAAAAATGATGAGGCTTAAATTAATAGAATCAGAAATGAAAGAGAGGACATATCTACTAACCTTAGAGAAAGAAAATTAATTATAAAGAATACTAAAAAGAATCATGGCCAGGCGTGGTGGCTCAAGCCTGTAATCCCAGCACTTTGGGAGGCCGAGACGGGTGGATCACAAGGTCAGGAGATCCAGACCATCCTGGCTAACATGGTGAAACCCCATCTCTACTAAAAAAAAATACAAAAAACTAGCGAGGTGAGGGGGCGGGTGCCTGTAGTCCCAGTTACTTGGGAGGCTGAGGCAGGAGAATGGCATGAACCCAAAAGATGGAGCTTGCAGCGAGCTGAGATCCGGCCACTGCACTCCAGTTTGGGCGACAGAGCGAGACTCCGTCTCAAAAAAAAAAAAA
>NW_016809659.1:1590243-1595231 GCF_001698545.2 Rhinopithecus bieti
ACCACAGGCGCCCGCCACCTCGCCCGGCTAGTTTTTTGTATTTTTTAGTAGAGACGGGGTTTCACCGTGTTAGCCCGGATGGTCTCGATCTCCTGACCTCGTGATCCACCCGTCTCGGCCTCCCAAAGTGCTGGGATTACAGGCTTGAGCCACCGTGCCCGGCCGGAAGACTTAATATTTTTAAGATGACAATACTGCCCCAAGGATGTACAGATTTCCCTGCACTCCCTATTGGAATCCCAGCTAATTTCTTTGTAGAAATTGGCAAGCTGATTCTAAAATCTCTGTGGAAACTCAAGAGACTAGTATAGACAAAACAATCTTGAAATAAATAAATTAGAAGGACTCATATTGCCCAATTTCAAAACTTAACTGCAAAGCAACATTGATCAAACAGTATGATGTTGATATAAGGATAGACATAGACATATAGATCAAATGAACAGAATTAAGAACCTAAACTTACATGTCTATGGTCAACTAATTTTTAACAAGGATTCCAAGGTCATTCAATGGAGAAATAATAATTATTTTGACAATTGGTGTTGGCACATATTGATAATCACATGCAACAGAATAAATTTTACCATACATCAAAATTAACTTAAATTGAGTCGAAGACCTCAATGTAAGTACAAAACTACAAGACCCTTAGAAGAAAACTTAGGGATAAGTCTTCATGACCCTGGATTTGGCAATAAATTCTTAGATATGAAATCAAAAATATGAACAACAAAAAAAAATAGATAAATTGGACATTATCAAGATCAAAAACTTTTGTGCTTAAAGACAATAGAAAGAAAGGAAGAGAAAACCCACAGAATGGGATAAAACATCTGCAAATCATATGTATAGTAGCAAACTTTTGTCTAGAATATACATATCTTGTACAACTCAACAATAGGAAGAAAAATAACCCAATTTATAAAGACACATATGATTAAAATATACAGCCCTCCAAAGAAGACATATTAATGGATATGAGAAGATGCACATGAAAAGGCTTGACATCATTAGCCATCAGAGAAATGTAAATAGAAACCACAAGATTCTACTTCACACCCACGAAGATGGCTAGAATAAAAAAGTCAGATGATAACATGTGTTGAAAAGGATGTGGAAAAATTGGAATACTCATACAGTACTGATGGGAATGTAAAATGGTGCATTCACTATGGAAGATACTCTGGTAGTTCCTCAAATGGTTAAGCACGGAACTATCATATGGCTCAGCACCTCACTCCTGGCTACATACACTCAAGGGGAATGAAAACATAAATCCAAACTAAAACTTGTATATGAATATCTACAGCAGCATCAATTATAACAGTGAAAAAGTGGAACGAACTCAAATTTTCATCAGCTGATGAATGCATAAGCAAAATGTACACTCATATACGGTCATAAAGAGAACTGAAGTACTGATATGTGCTGCAACATTGATAAACCTTGAAAACACTAGGCTAAGTGAAAAAAGTCACAAAAGACCACCTATCATATAATTCCATTAATATAAAATGTCCAAAACAGGCAAATCAACAAAGATAAAAAGTAGATTAGTCATTGTTTAGGAAGAGTTGGGGATAGGAACATAGAAAGGTGACAGTTAAATAGTATCAGTTTGTTTTTGAGAAAACAAAATGTTATTAAATGTTCTGTATTGGTCTTTGCACTATAAATATATTAAAAGCATTGGTTTGTACACTTAAAATGGGTGAACTGTATGCTATGTGTACTATTTCTGAGTAAGCTGTAAAAAATCTACTTTTTAACATATCAGTTGTAGAACTGAACAATATTTACAAAATTTGAAAGAGCATATGACCAAGTATTTTTTTCCCATTGAAAGCTTGTGTTAATTATATCTCTGTTGCTGATTCATTAACATGCAATTCATTAGCGTGCCTTCTGAGGCAGTATTTGCTGACTAAGAGAACTGATACATTTTTTACTTAGTGAACCTTGGTTGGATGCTTTTCTTTTTTCCCTCTGAACCATGATGCTGTGCTTGACAACATTAGATTTAACTTAGTTCTGGAAAGGTTCATTTCCAGTTCCAAACTCAGATCTCAGGAATTGCGAGGGCGTCTTACATTTTGTAAAAATGCAAAACATATTCTTTCCTCTAAATTTGAATGATGAAGTAGATTTCATGTGACACTGATGAGCAAGACAGCAAGTTCAAAAGCCCAGTTTTTAGACATATATAAATTAATACATAGCTATATATAAATTAATACATAGCAAAGCCCAAAATGTGCTTTGCAGAAGTTCTTGTTCCTGTGGCTGAAACATTAGTGGAAATGAGGAGGGGTGCTGTGCGGGTACTGCCAAGAAGAGGCAGGAGGAACAGTCCTGGCGAGGGCTTCCCCTGACTTACTCTAATGCAGTGACTTCCTGCTAGCTCTCCTACACAAGCTATGTCTGTGGAAGAAGAATAAAAGCAAACTTTTTTATGAAAGGGGGATAGTGGGGAAGAGAAAAGAGATAGTATGGTTATTTATCAGATATTTAATTGTAGAATTGAAGTGCTGCAGAGACACTGACTCAGAATTATTTAGGAGACACTGGCAGCCTCAAATCCTCAAGGCTGACAGCACTGAACATGTGTCATTTATTGGAGTAGGAAGCATGGTATTGCCCTCAAGACATGAAATTATGTGCTAACTGCCCTCACCCTAAGAAGTTGACTATGTTTTCTAGGTTTCTCTGGTTGTTGATTGTGTGGTTTCAATGTACACAAGTAGCAGGACTATTGCCAAAAGAAGTATTATGGCTTGCAAAGAGTGACATACAAGATTTATTTCACATCTGTCTATTTTTCTATTCCTCTATGTCTATACCTAGTGGCAATAATCCCAAAATTTTTGCAAAAATGTGCCAAGATGTTTCATTTTAATATTAAATCAAATATTAACTTGTTAGTGCCTACCTATTCTTCTGACCCAATAGAAACCCACTTATTATTTTTAAGACAGAAACAGCTTTAAAACCCTTCCCATTGCTGGGGAATAGCCATCCTTATTCCAACTGCACTTGCGGGGAGTCACTGCAAGTAAATTAGATTTACCAAGAGAAAGGGAGCAGCTGAAGATGAAAACAATTTACCCCACCAAAATATTATTATTTAGGAGTCTAGCCTCCTAACCCTCATCTCTCTCTCTCTCTCTCAAACACACACACATACACACACACTCTTTTGCACTTTTCACTGTAGCTTGGAAAGAACTTAAGTGTCCCCAAGGCTAGTAACAAATTCAGATTTGAGGTAGTGAATTGGTGCTGTTGGTTGCACTGCAGCCATGCTGGCATTAGACAGAGAGCTGAGAAATTCTGTTTTCAACATGCACAGAATTGGAAAGGAGGAGAAAACGTCAGAGAAATAGCTTTTCTTCTTTTCCAGAAAAGTGAACAGTGATATTCTCATGTTTTCTATGATAATAATGACCACAATTATAACAAGATTGTGTAGTTTTTAGGAAGTATGAAGTGCCAGATGCTAGCCTAAATCTTTTACACAGATAATCTCATTTAAACGACACACCTTTATGGATAGGTAACATTATTACTTAGCAAATGTGAGAACGGTGTAGAGAGATTGGGCACCTTGCACAGTATCACATTGCTGAGTTGGCACAAGGGAGATTTGAATCAAAAGCACTGACCTTGGATGCCAAGGGCCTCACCCATGTGTAGCAGTAAACGGGGGTCTTGGGTAAGTGAACAAAACACATGGCCTGCATATTAGTTCAATTCACCAACCATTAAATTTAAAATCTTCTATGTACAATAAGAATCATGAAATCCAAATACATTTCTTCCTATCCCATATTAAAATTCAATCACTAGAATTAAATAAGGAGGCAAAAATTTTACTTAATTTATATTTAGAAATTATTTTTGTGGTTGAAAAGAAGGGCTTTTAGTCATATGCATACAATACAATGTTTAATTCATAAAGCATTAAAAAAAACACATGAGACTGGGTTACAGATTGATCGATATTCTATGAACATGACTAAAGAGTCCTATATAAAGTACCATAAAGTTAAAAGAAAACAAGTCTCCCTGCTGAACAGTCATGACAGAATTGCTGCTTAAAAATAGATCAATCATATGATTTAAACAATTCCTCTGGAGGATAGGGAGGGGACATGAAGAAACTGCAATATTTAAAATATTAAAAAGTCCTTCTAGGGGCTTGAGAACAAACGCAGCTTTAACAATGTGGGCACTAAGCCCAAAACTGCCAAGTTGCCTTTGGGGATAAAGACATTTAACTATGTTCCTAAATGTATAACAAAAAAGAATGCTTTCCTCTTCTTCTACCTCCCCTGTAATAAACAGTCAAAGATGCACCGTGTGAAAATAATACATTTGGGCTTTGAGACCATATGCTGACACTGAGAATCTAAAATGGGCTGACTCATGAGCCTTGTGAATTTTTCTTCATTGTCCTGATTAATAAGGTTAGTTGAAGTCAAGTTATGAGAAAACCAGTTGAGCAAAGACAGATCATTCTTCTTTCTTTTTGGAAAATACCACCCAGCTTTTAATTACACGTGTTGTATTTACAACAAGAAGTCAATAGCTTGTTCAACTTTACTAACAATAAAAACAGCATTTGGAAAAATTTTTAAGCAGAATATATAAAAATAATAATAGGTTGTAATTGGCTAGATCTCCCCAGCCCCACTAAAGGAGTCATTTTGACAAGAGAGATACGACATTGAGTAAGGGGTAAAGTCATGGTGTTTGGAACCTGAGAGACTTAAATAGAACTCATGGGTCTGTCAGTTAAATGACTGTGGAATCCTGGATAAGTTATTCAAACCTCTCTGAACTTCATTACCTTATTTATGAAATGGGGGTTATATATATTACACTATGAGTTACTTTAAGGATTAGAGATTATATATATGTATGTGTGTGTGTGTGTATGTGTGTATATATATATATATATATATATATATATATATATATATATG
>NW_016809659.1:1599016-1622753 GCF_001698545.2 Rhinopithecus bieti
ATATATATATATATATATATATATATATATGCCTAGTTACTAGTACTAATTCCCATTATAATCAACTGATTGTTAATCTGATGAGCCAATTGGCTCACAGGTATGGCTCCTACCAAGATGTTCTTTGATCTGACTGTAATGTCTACCATAGTTTCCATGCTTTAGCTTTATTTAGGTGCTTTAGCTTTACTAAACATGTTGGACTCATAGGAAACTCTATATTTTTATTGCTCTTGCAATAGGCAAAGTACAAGAAGAAATAAAGGGTAATTTGGTATCCAAACTTTAGCCCTTATATAAAACAACAACCTGAATACTTATTCATCAAATATGTATGTAGCTTTCCTTGCATGCTCCACATTCACATTACAGAGGTGACTGAAAAATACAATACCCTGACCCTATAAAATTTACATTTGTAGGATAAGGTGGGAGTGAGAGGGCCAGAGCTACTTGGTTGGAAAGGCAAGAAAGAAAGGCTATGGGGAAACACAAGGCAAGTTTTCAGGTGGGCTGTGGATGGTTTATGTGAATCTACGTGAGAAAGAACAGCCATGAGAACAGTTGTTCTCGCCTAACGCAATTAAAGAAGTATTTTTTAGACTATTTGAATGTTGTCACATTCTGGGTGTCCACTTCCAATCTTAATTCAGATTCTGCTTAATTATTTCAGCACTGTTTAAAATCCAAAAGCCATGCCAATATATCTCCTATGAATCCCACCTGTAATTGTCAGGACCATAAAATATGTTGTAAGTTTTCCATAATATCAGTAGGAATTGAGGGAAGAAATTTTACCCCTAGGGTACTTGAGGCAGCATCTTTTCAATACTGCTTGGGCAGAAAAAAAGGACTCTGTTATGGGCCAAATTATGTCCCCTAAAATTTATATGTGAAACTCTTAATCCCCAGTAGTACCTCATAATGTGACTATATTTGGAGATAGAGTCTTTAAAAAGGTAAATACAGTTAAATGAGGTCATTAGGGCAGGCCCTCATTCAATATGACTGGTGTCCTCACAAGGAAAGGAGATTAGGGGCAGACACAGAGGGAAGGCCATGTGAAGACACAGAGAGGTGAAATTCTGCAAGCCAAGGAGAGTCTTCAGAAGAAACCAACCCTGCAGACACCATGATCACAAATTTCCAGCCTCCAAAATTGTGAGATAATAAATCATTGTTGTTTAAGCCATGCAGTTTGTGGTCCTCTATTATGGCAGCTGTAGGTAATTAATTCAGAGTCCAAAGTAATATAAAAGCCATTCAGCCCATTTGTCTTCCCAGTAATTTATTTTTCAGGTTGTTTGACTTTAGCTCATAATAAGAATATAGAATTATAAACGCTGTTTAACATTTATGAAACAGCCTCAGTAACCACCCTCTAGGAACAAAGATGTGCCTTTCCCACTCCTAATATTTTTGGTTGCTTCCCTTTTGGCATAAAGGTAAGGTATTAGAATATGACTGAACCTCCATATTTCTTCTTTATGAAAGAGCAATGTCCTTTCCACTATACAATGTTCTATTCTAAGTTAAACCATTCTGAAAAGCAAATTACATTTCCACTAAAATGATATTGGTAGGGATAGAAAAAAACTGTCTCTCACTTATCTTTCTTGCACCATCAAAGGCAGGGAGTGGACAGGGTAACAGGTTACTAAACAGTAGCTGTTGGCAGGAAATGATTTGGGATGGTACGGGTTAGTTCTTTCTCATTCATATTTCAGAGTTTAACAGAAAGTTGGAATGCTGGACCAGTAAAGCAGGAAATTCTTTACAAGCCCCACTTCCACATCTGCTGCCTCTTTTAAGTCCGTCTGCTGAAGTTCAATAGTGTCCCCAGGTTTCCTCAATTAATTTTCAGTAGGCAATTCCTTGCTAGTAGACTGATATGGTAGATGAAAGACCCTAAGTCCTTTATTTTTTCAGAAAGATTCATACTGTAAAAATGTTGGCAAAGAGTTAATGGGAATGGAACACTTGATATACAGTCTGTGCCACACATAGATCCACACAGCTATTAGAAAAGTACATTTGTAAGGTGCTTTATTACTAAAATTCTTCTTAATCACGGTCTCCTGCAATCCTCAAAAGAACTGTGCCAGTAAGTAGGTAGTTATTGTTCTTGCACAGAGGGTGTGAAAGAAGGGGAGCTTAGTGGCAGGGACATTAACCAACTCACTCAACCAATAGGCAGACCAGGAGCCTAGGCCTCTGGATGCCATCTAGTACTTTCCCTTACATAAAAGTGCAAAAATGCTGTGCTTATGTGCACACATTTGAGATTTTTTGAAAATCTGAATAGATCAGCTATTTCTTTTTAAAAATCTGATAGTTTTATTAAAATTACTGATCAATCATGTGAAAAGAGTTACTTTGGTTGTATATGTACCCACTGCCTTAGGGTCTGTGGGACATGGGACACAGGTGTGCTTTGTTATGTCCTTGGGATTCAGGGCAATTAATGTTCTCTTTCTCCTGTTGCCTATTTAGCACACAGCAAGGCTGGCCCGTTTGAGCATCCTCATGTGATCCTTGATTACATTACAAAATATGATCAAAAGACCCTACTCAATGGACATGATTGTGCTGCTTGCTAAACTCAATGGCAATTTATTTAAATATGATACTCTGCAGGAGAACTCCTTCAAAGAAAAGGCACAACAGGCAGTTTATCATTTCCATGCGAGGCATTTGGAGTTATTACCTCGTGAAAGCATTGGGGGAAACAAGGATAATGCTGGTGGAAGAGTTAAAATGTGATATGATCATAAGCCCCACTCTCTGTGCACAATGCTAGTTGTGTCCTAGAGTTAATAGCTTGGTGGTCCCTCTTAACACAAATCAGCCTTCCAAACAGAGAAAAGGGATGGGCGTGGGTGGTAAGGAAATTAGGATCATGGATTCTAGACAATAATGCATCTGAGATAATGGCGTGATGCAAGCACATTATTATTCAGTGTGTGGCAGATACTGCTAATTCACTAAAAAACTAACTCAGTCAAATATAAATTAAAGCATGTGCAGGATTGGATTGTAGAAATAAAAGAGCAATTAGCACTGCAGTATGTGCACATCTGCAATAATCCTGTTTGATGCATCTTCTATTAATTTACTTTATTGGAAGGGGAAAAAAATCAGGTCAACAAAAGGAAATGCATAGCTTTTGGCCACTACAAAGCATTTCCAAACATTGACTAAGTTTGCTATGTAAATGTGTCAAATATCCTTCTTTCAGCCCAGACTAGAAAGGCAAACTGTCTCTTATTTGTAAAGCTGTGATTTTAAACTTACGAAGTTTAATCTTCAGAAGTGTGTTAATAACAATTTTTGTTCACGTACTCATTTTTCTCCCCTGGTAATGTGCTTCCCATGTTTATGGGGAAAATATGTTAAATAGTTAGATTAATAAATTCATTTATTTACACATAAATGCAACCCAATAAAATCTCCGATTCGTAATATGTAATGTGAAAAATTATAATTGTACTCCTGAATCTGGAAATACTTCATTGTATAACCTTCATTCAACAATATGTTTTAAACATTTCTATGTTGAAGTATAGAAAACAATAATTTAGATCTCAACTAATACATAACAATTCAATCAGTATAGAAAGTATTTCTGGAATGCAGCAATTAATCCTTTCCAAACTATAAAAATATTTTAACTCCTAGCTTAATGGGTTGTTAAATACTTCTCACTATATACTTGTTATTTTACCAGTATTTTCTGAAATCACTAGCATGAACAGTCAAATTATCAGTTTTCAATCAATTTAATTCTATGTTGAATAATAACTATTGCTTAAATACATCGTCTATCATGCCTAATTTTATGATAAAATTTCTTTTAAAACAGAGCTTTTATAAAAAACAAAATTGCATTTGGGGACATAAAGTCTATGTCAAAACAACAAAAAATATTTTTTCCTTTAAAATTAGAAACAGTCTATGCTTTGTCCTTTATGTCAATTCATCTTCAGCTTTCTGATTCCAAACATGCTTACTTTAAATAACTGACACATTTGCATATTACTACCTTTCTCTTTCATTTACAAAGAAAGCAAATAATATGGATGCAAGTGAAGCAATACATTATTCATAGATTAATTATCATTGTTTAATTATTCGGACAAAACTTCAGCTCAAGGGAAATATGTTTAAAGTATACTATATCCTATCCATTATAAGAGGATGCACTTTGAGTAATATTATCAAGAGTATATACTATAACTTAAAGATTGCAGTCTTCTATTTTTATAGATTAAATATTCAAAGCATGTCCAATTCAAGAAAAATATTTGATATAAACAAGCTTTAATTTAATAAATTATGTGTTTGAATATATTTTCGTTTTAATAAACCACTTTCGATATAAACCTTGTTATTAAGAATCCCAAGTATCTTTTGTGTATTATGTAATAATTAAATATTAAAATGAAAACAGCAGGTAACTATAAGGTCTTGAGGAAAAGTGTTATGTAATTTAAATAAATTCAATACAATATAATAGCAAATCAGATTAAATGTTTTTGTCAATTGAAATTTGCTTTCTTAATTTATAAATTTCAATTTGTATATGTATATATATAAAATAACATTTGGAAAATAACACTTAAAAAACGTACTCTATAAACATTGAACTTTTGCTTTTGTGCCATGTACAGAAATGAGACTTTATTTTCAAGACTTAATCTGTGGGAACAGCCTGAGTTTCTGGTCTCTTAAGTGAGACTAGTAGAATAGATTAGAAGCATCACTTCTACTATAAACCACATTCAGAGATAATATATGTGAATATTACTCCTAAAACTTTGAGAATTTCATATTTGTTAAGTCTACACCATTAAGTATATCTATACCACAGATCACAGTCTACATTGCTACATTGGAAGCCTTTGAATTTATAGTTTTTATCTAAGTGTTAGACAAGAATTTGTGTTTATGAAAAGCATTATTTTATATCAAGTAAATGTAAATGTTAGTGTCTCAGATAAATTGCACTAACTATGCATGCCCTCTGCCACACACCCTGCCGAAATAGTTTTTGTTTTTGTCTTAATTTTTGCATATATGTGGGCTGGGTGCTACCTGTCATACTTCAGAGTTCTAAAGCCCCTAGGACACAGAGCCAGATCAGAGCTTCTGCATTAACTCTCAATTTCCTGGCTTTTTGAGGGATTCGGCAGACCCATAATGTTTCTTTAGTATTGGCTTTTTTGTGTGGTTTAATATTTCTAAAAGCAGTAAATTATTTCCAGCGTATGTAAAAAAGACAAATTTCTCTGTGGTTAGTGGCCACAAAACAAAACAAGAAACAGATATACTCCAGAGCATAGATCCTAAGAAAAGTTTCAAACTCTAAACCTTACTTGAAGATCATAGATGAAAAAGAAAATTTTGATGAAGAATTTTGAACTGATATTTTAAAGACTTCTTGACAATATATACATTCCTGTATCTATTATTTCCATTATCAGTAGCAAGAATGCTAATCATTACATAAGCATACACTCATTGTCGCTCATAGTCATATAACAAAGCTACAAGCTGTTGAATAAGACTAATATTGACCAGTAAAGATATCTTATGATTTACAGTAGACTCTTAATCTTTGATTCAATTAATTAATAACAAATATTTTAACAATAGTGAAGTAAAACTATTAGCAAATGACTTCTAATAGCAAGAACATGTTATTAGTTTATCACTGTTTTGTTTTGCTCTTGGATCTCAAGTTTTGCTTTTGTTTTTTCACTATGGTAATTTGAGATTCAAAAGAGTTTTGAATTTTAAAATAATGCTTCACTTTTCAGCCTTTAGTTATGAATTTAAAAAACACAACATTTTAAAAGATTCTATAGATTTAAAATTTGGCATCCGACAGAAAACATTTCTTGACAACTTAACCCATTTATGATGGAGGTTGCAAATTTTTTTGTGAAAAATCAGACCTTGGCGATGACCTTGAGCAGTAGGATACAAATAACTCCCACAAGCTTATCATTCCAATAATGGAACACTATGCATAAATAATTTAGAGCAGTAATTGAAAATTGTATTTTACTGAGGCATTGTCAGACGTATTCAACTACCAGAATGATAGTGCTAGGGATACATCCATTTTGCTATACAACTGTAGACATTTAGATACTCAGATAAATTCATTTAAGTAGCTAAGGAACAGAGCTAATAATAGACTCGACTTGTCTTTCTTTTTCCATTTATACCCCAAGCTAATCCAACTATACGTCAGAAAGGGAACTTTTATTTAGGGCAAAATTAACAATGCAAGAAGACCTCATAATCTCAAAATACAGACACATATGCCAATGAGAAGGGCAACATTAATGGTTTGATTACTGTGTATAAGAAAAAGAAGAGCAAAATGCATATTGCTCATAAAGCAACCATGCAGCAGAAACATTCTTAAAACATTGTTTTATGTTGCTAAACTTTTACCTCTCTCAAACTTCACCAAAGACAGCACAAAACAACAGAGATTTCATGGACAAGAGAGACTAATAATGACAAAACGCAGTGCAGATTCTAAACTCTCAAATTCAGGCGAAATAACGTAGTCAAGTTTTTAACTTTTTAAAAAAATCATTACTCCTGCTTGTTTATGCATATTTCTTCTGGAGCAGATCAAAACTAAGCTGAGAACTTAGATGGTATGCACAGATAAAGAAATGGGCATATCACGTGAAGATTTCTACCCTGATATGGTAAAACCAATGTTATATATGGAACAGCTTTTTCTAAACTTTCTAAATTACATAGCTTGGATCTGAGAATTTGTAAGCTTAGAAAATTAGAGGACACAGATCTAGGAATTCTTTTTTTTACATAAACAATTACAAATAAGATGGACTAAGGACAGCTTTAGTATGTATGATACTAGAAGGATTCCAGAACATGTTTCTGGCTTTGTGTAAGAATCTTTCACTGTGAAACATAGGTTGCAATTTAAAAACTCACCTAGAATATAAAGTAAAAGAAAGGGAAACTAAAATAAATTTTTATTTAACAAATTGTCTTGTTTCAAATGTATAATTATTCTCGAATACAAACTATAGTCTTCTTTTTTATGACATCCTCTCTGCTAAAAATATATACATAGTCCCTCTATTGGCTCCCTCATTGGAATAAAATACTCAAGTTGTTTTGCATTTGAAAGCAGAATTGAGATTCCTGTCCAAACTTGACAATGGGCTTTAAAAGTAAATGCAAATTGTGAAATGGTGTCTCAAGAGGATATTAAAACACAAATATTAAGTGGAATAACACAGTCAAAACTGTCACACACTGAGTTAATAGTAAATTGTATGATGATGCCAAGGAGGCATAATCTAGATTTATTTCTAAACTCTTCAGCCTAATAACTACGATCTTGAAGCAGATGCCTATGCTTGGAGATAATGAGGCAAAACAAAATTCCAGGATGGAATAAAATAGCTATAAATAAGATAGAAAGAAAAATGCCTTTAAGTTTGAAAATGTGCAAGTAGCTTAAAAGTATACAATTATATTCATCTATATATATGTATAGTTACACATATATATGTATGTGTGTATATGTATATAACATATAGCATTATGCCTTTGCTCCCTAGCTGAGATCAACACATGCTTTTGTACTTACAAGGAAGTAAACTTTAAAAATCTCACTTCCACTTTCTATGTGCAAGCAATATTCTTTCTGCATTTACACTCATTAATTTCACTAGAAGCTGTGTGCTTTTCTGGAAAAGTAAGGTCCACAGGTTTCTTTATCTTTGACATTTGCAAAGTTGTTACTCTTGTCTCCCTTGCATTGGAATCTTTTTCTTATATACACAAGAGTGCCTTTTCTTCCAGATTTTCCTTTTGAAAGAAGGAGCAGATAAGTGGTATGTCACAGAAGCACAGCCATGTGAATGGTACACGGGCTTCTGTTTCCACCAGTAACAAAGACGTCACTGTGTGCCCTCAGGTGAGTCACTTAACCCTGCTGTGTCACAACTGCTCCACCTGCAAGTTCAATAATCACCTTTGCCACTCATCTTCCTCTCGGGGTTGTTTTGAGTATGTCATAACTGGTCATTTATTTGATCCATTCAAGAAACACCCAATGCCCTTGGACCTTTGAATGTGCATACGCAAGTACAAGCTCAGTTATAAAACTATGTCCAACAGCAATATTTCCTTACTGAAAGAGACAAAAGGCAGCCAATTGAAGAATGCCAGACCCAAATGACATCTTGAAGGCCTTTGAGATTCTCAGATGAAAGGCTTTATATAAAAATAAAGTGTTGTTACTACCTAGGCAAAGAAAAATGCACACATTTTCTGTCAGCATTCAAGAGGCCAATATAGTGGTGCCCTCTGCTCCCCTTTGATTTTTCGTTTGCATTTAGTTTGATGACAATATAGATAAATCCTCCATTTGGTGCCATTGGACCAGGTTTACATTTCAGTGTGTGGAAAAATGACGAAATGAAAGAGAAAAGCCTTTGAAAGAAAGTGAAAATAAATGTAATAGCCAAAGCCAAATAATAGTCAGAGTATATTTAAAGTCTATTAAAGAGCAGCAGTCAGGGTATCAAATGCACACTCTTTCATCCTCTGTGGTCAGCCTACTATGTGGACCACCTGCCTTAAATTACACAAGTTCACCGCATCCCTGGAGTGAGGGGAAGGCAGAAGGATGGGGTGGAGAAGAAACTTTCTCCATTCATACTAATCACACAAATGGTATAAAATCTTTTTAGAATGCCTCTTTTCAATTCATAATCAATTACATTTCAGTCTCTAAACCACCACTCTTGGGTTTGGAATAATGTGTGTATATGAGCAATAAATAAGTAACTTGAAGTTTCAGTTTCTCAGCAGATCCTGATTGACATGTACTGTTTAGTCATCAGTGATTATGCTGTTTTAGAAGGTGAAAGAACAATGTGGAACTGTTTATTGCACAGGAATATAAGAAAATAGAGCTCTAATTGGCCAAATCAGGAGAAAAGACAGACCCTTCTGGACAGGCTGCTCCAGTTTGGACAAGAATCACATGTGGACAGTACACATGGAGCTCTCACACAAAACAAATGGAGTTGATTTCACAGACATACAATGCACTAATATGCTAGCCAAATTTCTTATTAGACTTAATACTTATTACTTTCAGAATACCATGGCTGCCACATATGGTTGTGAGGGATGTTCACTGAACAAGGGCACTTGGTCCACGGTGCAAAGCGGCCTGAAATGAGCCCAGCTCTGCACAATAAGATATAAGCCCTGAAAAAAAAAAGGGGGCTCCCTTTACTTATTCAGAGAGCTCATGTAAGCAAATGGCAACTGTGGGCTCCACAGTTATTTTAAATCTAAAACATTTAAAATGAGTGTCTGAATCATAAAGTTTTAATAAATGTTTTGAACATCTTTTGCTTACCTGGGCTTTCATTCTAAACACAGACTCAGAAAATAAGAGTATTAATCCTCCTACCCCCCACCCCCCGCCCATGATAGAATGAGACTGTCATTACTGTCATTTTTCAGTCATTTCTGCCCAGATTTTCCTATTGGTATAATCGTGATAATTAGTATATTTAGTTCAAATTAACAAAAATGTCATGTGCTAGGCACTAAGCAAAGTGTTAGAATTACATCACTGAGCTGGACAGGCACCTGTATACCAAAAGCATATAGTCTAATGAGTGACTACTAATCACTTAATTTTGCTACAGATTGATGAAAAGATAAAATAGCAAATGCAAAAGAAAAAGTTCTTGGGCTCACTTCCATTAGTTCTGTTCTAAAGTTTATACTCTCAGAATGCTTAAAGTAGAGGAATTTATTTTGCCTCTCCACTCCTATTCTCCAACAGGTAAGGGGTCTCTAGTTTTCTGCACCACCCCAAAATATCAAAGAAAACTGGGGTATGGTAGCCACTGCAAGGACCTCCAGTGCACATGTAGCTAAACACACACAAGTGAGACCACACTTCTGTGATTAGAGGCTTCTTCCTTCATTGTCATGAGCATAGCATGGTCACTTCTGCATAGTCCTTAGATCATAGTCAGAACTCCAAGAAATGTTTGTTGACTGAATAATCATTCATTTGTTCAACTGAAGGCAGTGTCATAGTGGCCAGCCATGCAGCCTGTCACTTGAAGAAAAGTGCTTGAGGAAGAATGAACATTTCAACATTACTTCTTGCTGATCTACAATTTTAACTCTATTTGTACAGCCAGATAACTGAGTATGATTTATAGGAATAAATGAGAGTCACCTGTGGCTGTATGTTTGCATAAGTCCACATACTTTTTACGTAGATTGTTATATTTATGAATTGTGCTACCTACATTCTGATTACAAGTTGTTCTTTACATCAATAACTCATGAAAACCCACTAGGAGAGCATGTCAGACGTAAGAATGGCACCACAGATCACAGATTGAAAAGACCTCTGGGATCATCTGCACAGAGTAGGAAAAACCACTTATGATCACTCTCCTTTGGTTCTGCCTCATTCCGTAATCACTCCACAGGGCCAACTGCACTCCTGGTTTTTCTGACTGACACACAGTTCTGCACATGCTAAATTATCTTTTCTTTTCCATCAGTCTTGAATTTATATGAGTATTTTTGTGGTAATTATCCTTATAAATGGCAAAAATAATGGTCTCAGGGCATTTTCCCGCAAGCAAGGCTTTGTATCAGAAATGGTAAAAATCAAAATGAAATTAAAAGTATTCAGAAAGTTACATGTACTCAAAATACTATTATTAGAATTTTGAATTTAAATGAAGACACTCATTTCCAGTCAGGAAACTAAATGATATAATAGCCAAATAGTAATTCTTATTCCTGCCCACTTGGCCTTTACAACTTACCAGGTGTTAAGTCTATACATAGAGTAGTGTCCAGTCTCATTATTTAAGAGACAGTCATGTTCTTATCTGCTTTATCTAAAACTTTGTAGTAAAAGAAAATGATACTGAGCCTTGGGGAATCCTTGTTCAGCTGAAGAAAATGAGTAGTTCTGGTACCCAAGCCAATTTTAGATTTTACTTAAAGTACAAAAATCATGCTTCCAAGTAGAGAAAAGAATGCTAGACTAGGCCAAATTATTCTTGGGCAAATGTCTCAAACATATTGGGCTTCGAGTCCTTCCTGTAAATTAAATAGTTAAATTAAATGAATCTAAACACTGAGAGAAATAGAAACTTTATTCCAATGTTGGAGGTCTATTGATAACCAAACAAAGAAGGTATGGAAATCACCATCAGGTCAAAGTTGACATTGGAAACCACTTGTCTTAGGAGGGAGAAAGAGGCAGCCAGAGCAACTTCTGAAAGCATGGTGAAGACAACCTCAGTGAAAATCAGAAATAATGACAATAAATTCAAACCAGTTGTCAGAGTTTATCAGAAGAATGGTCCCAAAGCAGCACCTGACTGCCAACTAACCTGAAATTCAACAGTTGAAGTTTGAGTGGCATGTTTATAAAATCAAACGTCTTCTTGAAGCTATATGTGAAAATGAAACTGTAGCTTACAAATAGAAGAAGTGGCTACCAAAAGACTACCTATATTTTGGAGTTCGTTTTAGGTCACATATCAGTCTTGTATGTTACAGCCAGCTCTGGAAATGACACTACCAGTGTCACTTCCCAATTGGTCAGGAAGAATACTTGGAAGAAACATTTCAGAAGGTAATCGGTGTTTGCTGTTAACAAAAATGGCCACACCAATATATACCATCTCCCCATTCCAAAATGAAATATTTTTTGCCACAGATATCACAGATAGTTTTATACAGAAAACAAGTGCCAAACATATAGAAGTTCAACACTAATTTCTCCTTACACAAAATACAGGTGACCCCTTTGGCCACCAACCTGTTGCTCAAGCTAGTTTTAGAAACCCTGTCAGGAAGAATAAAAATTTCTGTGGCTTCTGGAACCTTTTGGGGGTATAAGGTCTTGACCAGCAAATATGAAAGTATATTGTAAGGTTACATCTTAATATCAATACTTAGTATCACATTTTGGGTCTTGTAAGTGATCCCATATGTTTCAGAAACAATTAAATTTTTATTGACATTTTGGCCTGCCTCCTAAAGATGAATATCCTTCAGCTGTTAAACATTTGATAGGCTTGAAGTTGGGAACGTTTTCTATGTAATATTTTATGCTCTTGAATATGTACATACAGAAAAGGCAAGAGGTGACCTGAGGCTTTTGAAGTAGTAATCAAACTCTAGGAAAAGGCAGAGACTTTCAAAACCTTTCTGGCTGTCTTTTGAGAGAGGAGGGAATAATTAGTAGACCTTTGCCATATGATTAAGCTTATCAAACTAGGATCGGTTCTACATACACCAATAAGCTCTGATCTGGTTCCTTGTTTTGTAACAGTATAAAGAATGAGGAAAGCTTGTGCATTGGAAAATAAGTTTGTTTAAAGGGTCTCGAATTAATTAATTTATTTCACCTGGGAAATCGGACTTTTTTTTTTTTTTTCCAACTGGGAAAGCAAACCGCTGACCTTCAAGTTGCTAACATCGACAGGACTCGAAAAGAGAAGGGAGTATGTAACCTCATCAAAAAGGACTGAAATAGTCAGATACTGTTCCCCAATATTACAGATTTCCAGTCTTATAGGATTCTAGGCAAATAACCAGAATATCACTCTGGGGTACACCTTCCTGTGTAAGCAATGACCTGGACTAGACCCTCCTAACAGCTGCTCTCCAAGCCTCCGCAGTCAATTCCTTCCTTAATTTGCCTTCACTTTGAGAAAGAAGAAAGAAAACAAAATCCCCCCATTCCCCGTTCCCAATCTGTTACATTTCAAAGGAGGAGAAATAACTAGAAAACCCCGTTTCCTTTGAGAAAAGCGTCCGCGGCAGCTACTGCGGGTCTGCCCCACCTTTAGCTTCAGGTTGACAAATGCCTTCAGCGCGTTCTCAGCTCGGCTAGCCCTAGGGGTCCCCTAAAATCGCGCGAGCGTCCGCCCTGTCTGACCTGCCCCCCTGCCGCGGCGCACATTTCAGCTTTTCAGCTTCACGGTGGAGCTCGCAGTAATTGAGTCGGGAGGGTTATTTTTCCTGGCCTCACCTCGCGGTCCTGAGCCTGCAGGGAGCTTTCGGAAAGACATCGCCTCCTCCTCCTGACTCCCCGGCAGCTTCTGAACGCTGCGCGGGTCTCCGCCCCGCGGGAACCAGTGTTGCGATTCATTCCGCGACGGCTAGAGGTTGAGGCCGGAGGCTGACACCACCAGGGACCCAACGGAGGGTTTATTCTGCCTAGCTTCACATTTGGGGGTCAAATCGCATTAAAGTCAAACCACCAACGGGGCGGGGAGCAGGTGATTAATTGCACAAAATAGAGTTACAGAAAAAACCTCGCTTTGCAGGCGAGTGACTTGGTTTCCCTCTGTAGCTTTGCCGTCATAAAAAGCAAGTCCCTCCCCTCTCCTGAGTTGGAAGGCGGGGAAAGGTTATCAGCGGCTCCAGATGGACGCCCGTAGACAGGGTCAGTTTAGGAAGACCGGCAGGCAGGCGTATTAGGCGCGCAGGCTCCCATCCGCGTGGCTATGGGAAGCAAGTTTCCCTCATTCCTTCTTGGAAGGTAAGAGCTTTGACATCTGGAAGTGTCAGAAATGAGCCTTTTGCCATAAATCATCCTGAAAAGCATTCAAATCAGACAAGCGTCTAGAGACCCTTTAGACACTCCACCCCCAAAATCCTAGATCAAAGTGCAGTTCCTGGAACCATAAACACCTATTATATGCAAAATCCTACTTATCTGGAGGATGCCAAAACTGAGAGTAAAGGAAGGGGTAAGGGGGCACTTTTCGCTGTAAATTTCCCATACAAATCTCAAAATTTTTCTTAGCATTATCAACTACCTTCTTGGAGACAGGCTACAGCGCTTCTAAACCCGCCCAAAACGCTTTTCTGGAGTCCTCGGAACAGCTGGCCGGGGCTTTTAGCACACGGGACTGGACCTTCGCCTTTGCCTGCTTTTTTCAACCGGGAGAAGCAGGTGCGAGAGTCTGGGGCTTAGGAGGTGGAAGGCGGGGAAAGAGAATCCACTAGGTCCTAGTGTAGAGGACAGCAATCGCTCCTTAGATATTACTCTAGGGCGGAAACCTGATTGCAAATCGCTGTTCCTCCGAAACTTGCAAAACCCGGAACAGAAAACTCCCGCCCAGCCAATTTTAGCTCTGGTTGAACTCGCCCGCTTGCGTTACGTTTGCACCGCAACTCTTTGTAAATGTCCCAGTCCTCTCGGAGGAAAGATCTTTAGGGCGAGGAGACCTAGAGGGCAGATATCTTCGATCCCAAGAGAGCAACTTTGTCGCCTCAGAAATGAAAAGAAGCCAACTTCCCTCCTGCTGTTTCCTTGGTCAACTCAGAATCAACCGATAGTATTGGAATCTCCTGAAACCGGGAATAGGGATGGCCCAGTCGGCGTCTGAAACCGAGGCCGGGGAATGGCAGGAATGGGGGGCAGAGAGGATCGGGAAGAAGAGTCCTTCCCCCACAGACATTCCCAGCTGGGAGACGAGCTTGCTGGCAGCGCGTTTGTGGAGGGAGGGGGCATCGGGAACCGCGCTGGCGGCGAGCAGACTCCAGAGTCGAGATTATTCGACACGTGTCTTTTATTCCTCACAATCCATTTCTTACGGGTGATTTATGAACGAATCTCTTTGATCAGGGACGGTTTTATCTGTCCAGTGCTACAGATGACAGATGCGACTGCTAAAATGCCTGGTCCCCGCTGCCTAAAAGGTTGCTCCCCCCTCCCAAATGCTGTTGCTTTTTCTCTGGCGGTCCCCACCCCCTGCTTCTTCGTTCTCCTCCCCTAGCCCCAAACCCGTTTGCTGTCTTAGTTGCAATCCCTCTGGGTGGTTAAGTCAACAAAAAAGCGCAGAGCAGGGTCAGTAGGAAGCCAAGGCAGGCATACTTTGGGCACGACATCCTCCTGGTGCCACATTTGTTAGGGTCTTAAGAAGTCCCCCAGCCGGAGACCAGAAGAGCTTGCTCTTTAGGTGGGGGTTGCCTGCCTTCGGAAAGGAGAAGACGAAGTCCTCACAGCCAAGTCCCATGCGTCTGGCTCTGCCCAGAAAAGGCGGGTGCTGGGGTAGGGAGCCAGTACACCGGGGGAAAGCCTCAGCCTGCGGTTCTGTGCGGGCCGCGGGCCGGGGCTCAACAGAACAACCACTTTGGCTTAATTGGGGAGGGAAGGAGGCAGCTGGAAAGGGGGAGAGGGGAGAGGATCACGTTTCAGAGCCTCCTAGTCCCTAATAGGTAAAGGAAAAGCGGAGTCTCTGAAGAGGTTATTAATAGCAGGGGTGTGTGTGTGTGTGTGTGTGTGTGTGTGTGTGTGTGTGTGTTAGTAGTATTTCATTAAAACCATATACTGGAACAAAGAGTTGTTCTTTCATGTTTCTTTGCTTTGTTATTACTCTGACAGGAGTTCTAAAACAGGATTTTCCCAATCAAAGGATCCCTGGAGTTATCTGCCCCCTCCTAGCCTCCTTTCCCTCCACCAAACTGCTCTTGGTATCATTATCCCGGTATGGATTCTATCTTATACTCTTGATTTAGCCAGAGGACATTTAATAGCTGACTGGATTAAATATTGCAGACTCCAGCCTGAGCTATTTGAAAATCCGGGTCGTGGACTGTGCCTAACATCAGAGAAGGAAAACTGATCTATGAGATGTGTTTTAAGTTTCACGTAGTCCGGCGGGGAGAGAAGGAAGAGGAAAAAGGAGTCTCTAGGTTACAAAGTTAGAAGTTTTAAAAGGTGTGTGTTGATGAAGGGTAGGGAGAGAAGTCAGGGGTAAAATGAGGCAAAAGGCAACCGTAGCAAGAAGCTAACAGAAATTCCCTCTATCATAATGTGCAAACGAGATTTATGAGAACATTTTTAAAAATACTGCTCTGGATGTCAGGATTCTTCCCCAGGAAAGGAGTGCTGATTCCATTAGTGCTGACTCTGTTAGGGGTGCATCCACAGACCTCTCTGAAGGACTTATTTGTCATGAAATTTGCAGTAGGAAGATAGTTTCTGCTTCAAGTTTACTTTCAACAGCAGTAACAATTCTTTGATTGGTGTTAAGTTTCAGGAACAAAAGAAGAAGAGAAATGTGGACTGTATTTGTCCAGTACTATGTTTAGAAAATGGAGGCATAGCAGTCCCAAAGGAGAGCTGCACACAGCCAAATCTGGGTGTTCGGGTTTGACCCAATATTTCTACAAGCCAGGAAAACCTAGAGAGGCAGGATCTGATGCTCCTCAGTGACCAGGACGTCTGTGAGCCATAACCAAATAATATGATATGCACCCAAAGGTAACAATAAATCAAGGCTAGGAATGGCTGGATGGGTATTGAGATTAAATGCTATAGAGAGAAAGAGCCTGCCTATCTGGTCTTGGGAATTTTAAAAATTGTCAACCCTTAAAGCTAATATGATCATCGACTATATTTCATTTCTGATTATGCCTGTAGGAAGCCCAAAAAGGAACAAGATAAACCCTGACAGTAAAATTGGATTTAATATTGTGGAAGAAAATACCCTGACTTTTAAATTTTGTTTAAAGTAGAGAGCTATATGGGTGGCTATATAATAACATGAGCCAGATGTAATGTCAATTTAATAGATTTAGGGATAGTATTGAATTTAAAAGAAGAGCCACAGCACAGTTCATTGAATATATCGTCTTAATATACGGGCAACAAATATGTAAAACCTTATTGTACGCCAAGACCCTGGCCTGAGCTACATGTTAGCATTCACAGTAACCTCTATGAACATTCCTATTCAACATGGAGAAAGGAATTGGACTCTCTTCCACATCTGGCGAACTGCTAATTCGTTTTAATTTTGTTTACAAGCTGAGCTTTCTCTAAAAAAAAAAAAAAATGCTTCCTCTGTTTACAAGTCATTTTTAAAAATCCTTTTCAATCAAACTGATCACGTATCTTGGTAAAAGCTCTTCCCCATGGGCTCAGGGATTTCAGAGTGCTGGGTCCTGGCCCCATGAGTAAGGGATCACCCGCTCATCTTTCAGCCCATCCAAGCATCTTGGAGGTTAGAATCTGTCAGGCCTGGCATTCCTTCGCTCTTCTTATCACTCTCTACCCCTTCAAAAAGGCAATTGATTAGTTTCAGCTTTTCCAAACCGAGATCCGATATGTTTTTCAGGATCAAAAGTCTTTGAGACGTCCAAAGAGCAATGTGGGAAATGGGTAATGTGAAGAAGGAAAACAGGAGGGGGGTGGTGAAATTCATCTCTCACCCTAACTCTCCAAAGGAACCTAGGGGATGGGCATCTGGGCAGGAGATGGAATTGCAACTTCTGGGAGATGTACTTAACAACTTAAGATGTGTCTTCCCTTCCTGAAAGCAAATGTTTAAAGAAGAAAAGAGATATCTAGAAAAGGAGGTTGATGATTTATGCCTGGATTTCTCTCCAAGCATTTGCCTTCCTTGTATTTACAGGCGTGTCCCCATTTGCAAGTTGTACATCTGTTCTATTCACGTGATGTTTCATAAAAGCCCTAACATCTGGGCAAGATAAACTTCCTTCAGGTACCTGCTTAACTTTTCACTTGTCACACTCGCATCACATCACCCCCCGAGGCATCCCTTGCCCTATCCAGCCTGCCTCAGTAGTGGCCTCTGTGGGGGTGGGCTGTGCTCCAGTCCGCCCACCTCCCACCCCCATGTCACTGGCCCCCAGTTCCAGCTTCCCACAATATCACTCCCTCCCAGTGCCAACATTTGCCATGGCCAGGTTCTTTGAGAGACTCCTGATCCTTAGTCTCCCACTTCAGGCCTGACTGTGCAGGTAAATGAGGGTAGCATTTTGAACCCAAGAAAAAAAGTTGTATTTTCATTCTGTCTTCAGACCAAACCAAAAGGAAAACTGCTGAATACGCCATACAAATTCACATTTAGGTTCGAAAGTCCCTTATACATCTATATATTCCTCAACAAAGTGAAAGAAAAGAGCAGCTGATTTTGGTGGTAGTCATTTCGTGAGATTTCCCTCTCTGGTAAATATGCAAACTTCATGTTTTACAGAAACTTAATTTCACTTGCTGGAAATCTCCCCTCCCCCAAGAAGGCTGCCTTCTGGAATGAATGCTTTTAGAGTTGTTTTTTCTTTTCCTAATCTGGAATTTTGTTCCTCTGACTTCAGCCTAAATCGCACGAAGGAGGAGGACACATCGACAAACTTGAGAGCGGGTGGGAGAAAAAAAAGAAAATAGAAGGAAAAGAAAATAGTCCACGTAAACAAGAAAGGAGGCTGTTGGAGGCTTTCACTGCAGCAAACCCCAAACCATCTCGTTGCAGGGTGCCCACAAAATCCCGGCTGTAATTGAGTGTTTTCTTTGAGGTTTTCTGACCATGTGCTTTTTACCATGGTTACTATGACTCTGACTCCAGAAGATGAATATTCATCATGATCCCATCCCAACCTTTCAGAAGGCTTATCTCGTTGGTCCTTACAAAGGAGGAGAATCTAAAGGGGGCACGTCTGTGCCAGTGATTTTAACCTGCTCCACCTTCCAGTGACCTGCCACATGCTCCTTCTTACTTTATAGACATCTGGGAATTCCATACATGCCTTAAACTCCAATTACACACCTTCTTCAAAGGACACGTGCTTTGATTTGCTAAGAACATTAAGTGGGCTCACGTCCTGAGGCCTTGGGACAAAAGCGAGGGGAAAATATATCCCATGTCGGTTTTCCTTTTTTTTTTTTTTTTTTTTTTAATTTAAACTGGGTCCATCCTTTGCTATCCAGTAAATAAAGATAGTTAATAATCCTCCTATTTGCACATTCGTGGGCTCTCAAAGAGTTGGGAGGTTTCTGAGAAATAGTGGGATTGCCGGCTTTGAGAAAATAGGAAGAAACCGATTTCTCCTTCCACTTTGCCTGTGCACTTTCCTTCCACTTTCACTAGTGCTGGGGGCGGCGCATTCTTTATGACATATAAGCGGAAAATTCTGCAAAAGTGGCCCCCGGGGATCCCCGCCCGACCCCTGTCTGTCCCCTAATGTGGGCCTGTCTCTGGAAATTCCAGGTTGGGCCTTTGCCTGAATCTGTTGCTATTGCTCCCCTTGCTACCGCAGACACTAGGCACTGCTGCCTCCTAGCAGCGGCCAGACGCGGGGCTGGGGGCCTTCCACGCAAACCGATGGAGGTAGGGACATCGTCATTCTCCCCACCGCGCGGGCCGGGCCCGCCACCCACGCAGGCGGATACCATGCCCTTGCCCCTCTCCCACGCCCGCCGCAGGTGAGACCCTTGCTCCCCACGGAGTTCTGTTTGGGTTTCCGTGGCATTTGTTCCCCGCAGGTTTGTTTGTTTTTCTTCAAATTACAGATGCAGGGAAAACCGCCTGACATCATGAGAGTGGGACAAACGCTCACTTTGAAGGATTCCTGGGCAGGACTTCAAGTGAAATCATATGCCTGAGAAGAACTTGATACTGGTCTAGAGAAAATAACCAGTTCTGACTTTGCCAAACCATGGAATGTGCAAAATGCTCTACTTTTTCGCAAGAGGCCAAGTGTCCCTTAAAAAGCTCCATTATGAATATGAACCTTAAGATCGAAGGGTCAAGAAGCCTGTGCCGTTGTTGAGTATGGGAAAAAATTTACACACATAGTGCAAGTTTCTGCTTCTTAACATTATTTTATTAATAATATGTTCCACTTTGGCGAGGGTACCTGTAACTGTGCATGAATTATCATTATCATCTGGACATGTGCTTGGCATGTATGTGCACAAAAGGGGAAATGTGCATATGGGTAAAAAATTACTGCTTTCTTGTGACTAAAGGCTATCAATCTGACCAACTAATAAACAAGATAAAAATAATCAATAGCACAGTAAAGAAAACATTCAATTGTCTACAGTTTAACCAAGACAATTTAATACAATACTTTCCCCTAGCAAATGCATTCTGGCTGAAGGAAAAAGATCCCGAGTGAACCAACACATTAATTGGAAAGCATTAGCTTCTTATTTCTGAAACAGAGGTAATTCATTCTATGTGTTCTTTAAGAGTAGGTAGCAAAAATAAAATGAAATAAAATCAAAAGAAGATATAACGGTGGAGGGAAAGAAACAGGTGGCTTCATTTCTATTCTAAAAAAGAATTTCGCGATTTATGTCTTGTGTATATGGGGGTAGGGATTAGAGTCTGCAAGCTGGAAATTGCATTATAGTACTTAATATTTTTCATTGTGCAGTTGCCTCATTCAAAATACAATTATTTACCACCTTTTTCATTCATTTATTTCTCTGAAAATCTGGGGGGAAACATTACCTTCAGTTTAGTATTTAATATTACTATAAATATGGTATTTGCTTTTCTCTAAAGTGTTTCCTCTTATGAAAGAAGTAGAAAAAGCAAAACACATTAAAAAAAGAAAGAAAAGAAAGGCAAATGGAGAGCTACCTTTCTTTGACACAATTAGTTCTTATATCCAGAGTTAAGATAACAATTACCTTCTCAGCAGTGATGACCAGCTCCATCCTGGTGTACCTCAAGAAATCTGAAATATCAAATAGTCAGACCAAGCTAGTGAACAAGGAGACTCCTCATGAATAATTCAGAAAATGGAAGTGGTTGGACGATACATACAGAAGAGAATTACCAACCTAATGCTTTCCCTCATCCTTCTAGGGCACCCTCCTTACAATTCTAAACCTACCTTACACACCACTCACACACACACACACACACACACACACACCCCACAAATACGCCAACACATAATCACCTTCCCTTTCTGTTATTTGCTAAAGGACTATCAAAATCCAAAAATAATGCTTCTCCAAGCTTTCAGTAATGTTTTAATACAAGTAAATGCTGCAGACTCCTTATTGTAAAATACTGTCTGAAATATTAACAATAAATTCATCATATTCTTATGTCAGCATTCTATGGTGCTGTGTGAAGAAGAAAACAAAAACCTTCAGGCAATAAAATAACCTCGACCTAAGCTAAGCAACAATGATCTGTTTGGATACATACACTTGTTAGTCACTGTTTGAATTAGGCACCAAAATAATTTTCCAGTTTGAAAGCTTCCCCAGTTACACTTGAATGCAGTAAATTGGATGTAAAAGTTAAGAACTGATACAAAATCACTATTTCTAATAATGTTAAAAGCCAGTATGTTCCTGGCCCAGAAATAATCAGAATGAAGTAAAATATCAAACACCCCCATTTGCCCATTATTGTTTTACTTAACTTCAGATTGTGTATGTGTGGGTATGTATGATCTCACCAGGGAAAAATTCTGTGTAATTTTGGATAAAATATATTTGCTAATGAGTTGACTAGAAACTGCATAGCTGTAGTATTTAAAACTGTGATTGTTCCAACAGTTACCAAGGATACTGTAAGTTCAGTCTTACATTCTTCACACATAAAAAAGAATGATGCTTCCCAAATAGCATCAATATAGGGATATATTAACTTTTCTTTTTAGCAAACAAGACACTAAATGTCATATTCATTCATGAGAGAAGAGTTAAGCAAATTACAAATGGAATTTTCCCTTTTCTGCTGATTTACACTTTGTTTTCTATGCATTTCTGGTCATTTCTATGTGTGTACAGAAAATTTTCATAGCACTATGTATCTTTTCACTGAAAACCTGTTATTTAGGAATCTTCACAAACAGTGCAGAACATGACAAAAAGTACATAATAAGAGAAGAGTGCAGGTTTCATACTCCTTATTTGCATTTAACGGTTTTACAACTACCACCTCAAAATATAAGGGAGGTGAATAGCAAATTTGCTAGTTTTTGCTGTTTGAAGATGATATGAAGAAGAGATGCTACTAAGCCCACTGAATACCAAGATGGAATAATAATAAAGCTGTCTTTTTAAATAACATGCTTGTGCCTGTCAGTAGCTGCTTTATTTGAGTTTTTCACTGTTTTGTTTATATTAGTGCCCCTCCCTCCTGGGTGCCTCTAGAATTAAACAAGCAGGTATTTACCACCAACTTAATCTTTAGCTTTAAAATATAGACCAAACTCTAAGGTTCTTTAAATTTTTTTATCATATTTATTTATTGCAGAAAATATACAAAGATATTTACAAAACAATCATAAAATATGAATGCATTTAGACACCGGATCTATTTGCATTTTACCATGGGTCCTCAATAAATAAATAGAATGTTGTTTTTTTGTATTTTAAGTTTTTTTTCCCCCTCAAGAGGAAGGATAAAGAAAAGAATTAACTGACTTAATGGGTTTGGCAGGCAGTTTGATCCCCAGTATATTCTAAAAGGTGTCTTATAGTTCCTCTGATAGTTACCATTTTAAAATAGAGAAGTCCGTAATGATGCCTTTCCTTTCAGTGGCTGATTGGCACGACCTCTTGAGAATGCATGCATGAAAAAAATGAAAATAAAAACATTCTTCGTCAAAAAAAAAAAAAAACACACACACAAACAACTGTTCAGACTTCTATCAGAATGCAGAGGTGTGAGGATGGTGCCGCTGCCCGTCTGGGAATCACTGTCCACGGGCCTGTCTCGCTTTCTCTTTTAAAAGTGCGCCCCACGCCCTGTTTCTTTGAATTTGGATTTTGCTCTTCTAATTTCCAAGAAAATCTGTGGCATATATTTTTATTTTTAGTTATCCAGCTCCAGAGTCTCTAGACTGTCCATTTTCTCCTTCTCTGGAAACAATGACATCTGCAAAAACCCAGAGGGGGGAGTCAGTTATTGTTTAGGTCTCTGTGGCTGTTTTCTAAGACTAGTGAGCACTGTTCTTATCACCACCACCGAGAAATTAAGCTGAACAACCTGGAAGGATTTCAGCCCAAGGGCAAGAGGAAGTGGGTGGGTGGAAAGAAGGAGGAGGTGGAATTTGTTTTAAAACATATGTTTTAAGGAGAACAAAAATTGAAAGCTGAAAGAAAGGGTGGCGCTGGCAAAACGGTCCTTACCCGTGACCCCTGGGTGTCTGTCTCCCCTCCTGTCACGCACACTCACGCGCACACACACACCCCTCACCAGGGCGCATCCCCCTGGAGACTGCTCTCCCTAATGGGGTCCGACCGGCCTACCCGGGACGCTGGGGACGCAAGGCAACGGTGCCAAGTGAGGTGGGAAGGCTGAGAAGAGAGTGGGAGAAGGGAGGAAATCGAGGTGGACTGGGAACCGCGGCCTGGCCGGCCAGTCGTCTGCCACCTGAGAGGCGAAGGGGTGCAGCGGCGCGGTCCTTACCTAGGTCTCTGGCCCTGCTGAGGGGGTGGGGGGCTCCGCCTGCTAGTGGGACGCGGACATGGACCAGGCCCCCTCCATCCTCCAGACCGAGAAGGCGTAGCTGAGCCGCTCGTGAGCCACATAGCTGCAGCTTGCCATCTTGGAGTCCAGCTCGTCGCTCTGGAGGACCTGGTAGAGGAAGTCGATGTACCTGGCCGCCAGCTTGAGGGTCTGAATCTTGCTCAGCTTGTCCGAGGGCAGCGTTGGGATGATCTTCCGCAGCGCGGCGAACGCCTCGTTCAGCGACTGGGTGCGCTGGCGCTCCCGCACGTTGGCCATGACCCGCTGCGTCTGCAGCTCCTCGTACGACTGCGGGCTCCCGCCGCCGCTGCTGCTGCCGCCGCCGCCCGCGCTGCCGCCGCCGCCGCAGCCCGCAGACTTCTTGCCGCGTTTGCCCTGGGCTGGGCTGCCCGGCTCGTCGG
>NW_016809659.1:1623441-1686617 GCF_001698545.2 Rhinopithecus bieti
CGCCCCCGCCCGCGGCTCCACCGGGCCCCGCGCCGCCGCCCGCGCTGCGCCGGCTGCTACGCCGCTTTCGTCCCCCGCGCTTGCCGCTCGGCGGCTGCTGCCGGTCTGGCTCTTCTTCGCTGTTGCTCAGGCTGTCGTCGGCCGGCGAGACTGGCGAGCTGGACACGTCCTGCATCATCTCTCGAGCGGCGACGCGTGGCCTCGCGGGTCCGGGGCAGAGGGGCAGCCCGGGGAAAAGGAGGAGAGCGGGGCGCCTCAGCCCGCCAGCTTCCCCAGCGCGCGGCGCCGGCCCGGGCGGTGCGGCCCGCGGAGGAGGGAACAGGAGGACGGACGGGAGGGACCTCCGCGGGGAGGGCGCGCGGGGGAGGCGGGGAGGGAGGCGGGAGGGGGAGGGGACGGTGTGGATGGCCCCGAGGTCCAAAAAGAAAGCGCCCAACGGCTGCACGCACACCCCGCCTGGCCTCCTGGAAACGGTGCCGGTGCTGCAGAGCCCGCGAGGTGTCTGGGAGTTGGGCGAGAGCTGCAGACTTGGAGACTCTTATACCTCCGTGCAGGCGGAAAGTTTGGGGGCAGCAGTGTCATTGGCCTGACGTGGGGAGGAGGGACTTTTCGAAGTTTTATAGGAAAGTTTCCGCTTTCCAGTCCCCCTCCCCCGTCCCACCTCCCTTTCTCGGGGTCTAACAATTCGTCCTCCCAGACCATTCAAAAACGACCTGGCCCGGTCGGCCAGCCCCTCCACCCGCCTCCTTGCCGTCCTCCCCCTTCCCTCCCCGTCGCCTTCCTCTGGCGGGCGCGGGGCGATTTCCTTACCCGCCGGAGCGTGAGGGCAGCGCCCCCGAACCCTAGCGCAGCCCAGGAAGCGGCCGGAGGAGACTGTCCTGGCCGCGGTGGTAGCCGCATCCGGAGTGGCTGTGACAGCAGAAGTGGCAACAGCTTTCTACACAGTGGGTGATGTCTCATCTCGCCCAAGAGCCCTCTAGGTCCGTGGGGCCGATTTGGGATTGCTGGGGCTGGGGTTGGGGGTGGTGTGGGGTGGGGGGGCATGCGAAGAAAACTGTCAACCGCGGAGCCCACTCAATGGTCAGGTAGACGAACCCCTTGGAGTTCCAAGGGCCAAACCGCCGTGGCCCAGCCCCGAGGTCCTGGGCGTTTCTGAAGACGTGGCCGCGCGGCGGGGGCTGAGGATTTGCGTCCTGGCCTGCTCTCTCACCCTTCTGGGCCCTCCTTTCCCCTCTACAACGACCCAGTCTAACACTCCCCAACATCCAAAGGACTACGCCTCGGAAGGTGCTCGAAAGAGGCAGAAGTTCACTCTCCGGTACAAGGAAACACAGTCCATGGGAAAGGCAGCAGAGCCAGAGGGGGGCAGCGCAGCGCCTTTGCTGCGGCCCTGACAGCTGGCAATGCCAACCCAAGGGAGAGACCCTGTGGCCATTTGATCCCCACCCCCAAATTAGGCCCCGCATTGTGACCCTGAAAGGCCAGCTTGTAAGAGTGAAGTGGGAATTTGATAGCGCCTGGACATAAGGGGCCGCCCGCTCTGAGACCCCCCTCTCCCAGCCCCCACTATCTAGGGGATCCAGTGAACAATTAGGTTTCGTGAGCCCCAAACGCATGCCAATTACTTAGATACACTAACATTTTAAGCATTTCTGTCTGTATGTTAAAACGAAGAGCGCCAAAGAGGGTGTTAATGGGAATGCTTCCTGGCAAACTGGAAGCAACAAAGTTGGTGAACAAGAAAGAAAGCCACCTTGGATAAGAAGCCCTCTTTTGCAATGCCATATTTGTTCCCTTTTTGAAATGAATGGAGGTACAATAACCGTTTCATGTCCATCCCTTACATGGCAAAGTAAAAGGCTGGAGTCAGTACTTTTACAGTACAGTGTTGGGGTGGGGGCAGCGTTTGGGGGCGACGAGTTTTGTGCACCCTGCACATAAAGTCCGCTCATGGGCTCCTCAGTACGGACTCGCCAGTGGGAACAATTAATTAATTCAGCAAAGCACCCCTTTCTGGGCTGGACCAAGGTTCGCGGCTGCAGATATCTCAAGCTGGAGGCAGGAGCCCAGGCGACGCCCAGGCAGGCCACGTGGCTGTTCCCCGCTGAGACTCGCAGCTTTAGTCCTGGAAACCTTAGGGTGTGGAGCTCCTTGGGTCGACTGAAGGGTTCAGCTTTTTCGGAGAAGTGAAGGCGAGTGTTATTTCTCCAGCGAGGTGTAAACAAGACTGCTTTCATGAGAGGGACAAATGACAGAGTTGGTCCCTTACCATTTTTACAGAAATGCTCAGAAACAGTGACTACAGCTTGTCAACTGGTCTGTTCAGTGAGCCGCTGCCTTATTGTAAAATAGTCTGTCTGAAAATCAGATTCGACTTGACCTCCACTTAATTTCAGTAGCACTCTAGCAGTTCTCAAAACAGTCACCCCTGCACCCTTGCGTTTGCATGTTCTGCTTACAGGATTTTATCTCTTGGAAGCGCTTAGAGAATGCGGCAGAAATTCTGCCCCACTCTCCACCAAGTGTTCTTTTTGTAAATCTGAATTGCACAGTATTCTGCGATTCTTATTTAGAACGTGGCTGCAGAAAGCTCGAAACTTTTTCCACTTCAGCTATTTTTTTAAAACATAACTATCAAATCTTATTTTTGTTTTGTTCTTTTTTTCTCTTTTCTTAAAAATAAAGAGATCGAATGATTGGACTCTTTCCTTTGTGGCCACGGATAAGCAAGACAGGAAAGTGTGGGTAAAGTGTAAGGAAATCTTACCTGACCAAGGGGAATTGGGGAAGGGGAGGGGAGCGGACAAGCTGGAGGAGAAACCGAGTCCACAACAGCGCAGCAGCCAGGGGTCATTAGCCAGCCCATCTTGCAAAGTCATCAATCTCAAAGACTGGTTCTTAAACAAGTGAGCCCAGCCCTTTTCCCGGCACTAAAACTTCTAGCTGATGGAGAGCTCCTGGCCATTGAGTACAGGGATCCCCCAAGGCTCAGGCGACGCTCTGATGCCAGAATACTTAGAGGGGAATTCAAAATGAACACCTAACCAGAACCATCCTGACCATGGAACCTTTCAGCCAGAGTCACAATTGATAGCTAGTTCTAAGAAGAAATTGCTCTTGAACTGTTCCGAAGAGTGGAGGATGAGACGACTTTTGAGTTCCTAAGTAGGGCTTGAATGTTACTTTTGTAGCAAAAGGTAGTCCCGGAGTTACCTCTCAAAAAATGGCTGGAGCTAGATACTCCCTGCTTTACAAACTGCAGCACGCCCTGCTGACTGTCCAATCTACTCATATATAGCTCTTTCTTATCTAACATTTTACCTAACAATTTTCTTTTCCACATTTGCAAGAATGGCTCCCTTTTTACTTGTTGACAAGTCAGATATAATTCTGGATTCTCTTATATATGCAACAATAATTACAACTTCTGCAATGTTTCGTTTAAATTTGAAATCTTCTTTCGAAAGTCCCAATCTTGGGGTCGTAAAAACAATCTTAGAAATTTTCTTTTGAGGCTGAAGTTAGCCTAACTGTAAGGATGTCAGTGGGGACTACCTTCTTTGGGAATGCTAGATTAACTGGAGTTCAGTCATTTTGCCTCCTTCTAAAATAAAGTCCCCCCCCCAAAAAAAATTAAATGAAAAAAAAATTTCTTTTGTACTTGGATAATTCAAAACGATCTTTGTTTTCAAATTGCAAACTTGGCATGTTTGCAATCCTGCCTGAGGAATGTGTGCTGTGTTAAAAGTTGAAACAAAAAATACTGTTAAAAGTAACAGAGTTAGAAATCTCACACCGACCATATACAATAAGTATTGAGTATCCTGACCCTTTGAATATGCTGTGACATTCTCTTAGCAATAATCAATTATAAATACTTTTAGATAAGGAAAAGAAACACACACTATAGGATGGTTAGCAAGCTGGTAAATTCTGGAGTTTGAGCTTGCATAAAAGGTGAGTACCTCAATCTGTTCCTACTCTTCTTTCTCCTCAGACTTTAGATGGCCTATCACCTGTTTGTTGGCTCCTACTTCTGAGAAATAATTTCTCCGAATTGCATAAATAATGCACAGGAGCATTCGCACGGAAGGGAGTGAAAATTAGAAAGTCTGCAATTGAGTGAATATCAGATGAGGTTTTATATCTTAGATTTCATCTTGTTTTGAGCACTCCAGAGGGACTGCTGTTTAAATGAGAGAATTTTATTAAAGTGGAATATAAAGTCATGTCAGCACAGTAACTGTGTAAAAGCTTTTTCTTCTTTCATGACCCTGGTAGCCTTAATGATGTTTGAACACCTTTCCCTAAACAAAATCTCATTCTCTTTAAATGATGATTTAATTCATAAATTCAACAGATTCAATATTTTTCTATCTAAATAGCTTTAAAAGTTAAAAAAAGAAACTAAAGTTATAAAATGTGACGTTTTCAATCCAGAAATAAAACCAAAAAGTAAAAAAACACAATAAATTGGGGTGCCAACAGTACCACAAATGAAGTTTTCAAATAAATGTTAATCTTTAAAATAGCTGACATTCTGAACTCAGCATAAGGATGGGATGAGGACACATAGGTCTAACCTGTAGAAAGCACAGGATCAGAATATGGAAAAGTATGGAGTCTTGAAGAGCATTTTTTTGTTTGTTTTGTTTTTTTCAGGGGGTGTGCAGGCTGGAGAGTTGGTGTCTCAGCTGCACATTAACCTTGTTGGAAAACACACTCACTTCACTTATATCAAAGAATTGCTGGAATAACTGATAAAAGAATGCAAGAAATAAATAGTTATTCATAGGAACTATTATCATTGTCTCAGTCTTTCTACATAGCATTATCTGTCTTCTTTTTAATCATTCGATGACCTGTAATTTAAATATAAATTGAATGATTTACATTCTATGTTTTTTCAGTTCAATTTATCTTTCTGATTACTCATAACTTTCACCTTTCTTCACTTGAAGGGATTTCCGTTTTTCACAAATGGCTTTTCCTGAAGCCTTATGTCCTGCTGCTATTGTTTGGTTTGGTTCTTTTTGCAGAAAACATGTTGTTTTTGCCAGTGACCACAAGAGGACACAATTTCCCAGATAACTTTGTTTAGAAAGACGCTCATAGAAGAGGAAAGCTAAAAAAAGAGCAAAAATAACACACAATTAATGAATATCATTTGGAGATGTCTATTTTATTTATGACATTTTATTAATTAAAAGCATAAACATGAGTTGGCATTCAAACTTTTGAAGATTTTATAATTTTACTTTTTTAGAACATTAAATATACTAAATATACTAATGTTAAGGGAAAGTGTTTATTTTACATTGACATAATTTTGTACAAAACTCTTGGTGACTTTGAATTTTGCTTAATTTTCAAGCCATGTTTGGCAATGAAAACAGTTTATTTATTTATTTTTTTCCTAAAAGATTTTTCAAAATGCCTTTAACAGTTTGAATTTCTATTTCAGGCATTTGGACTGTCTTTACATTGAAAACTATATGAAAATTATGTTTTATAGTTTTCCACTTATATTTTAATGCATATTTTAGGTTAATAACTAAAGGTATTTTGCAGATACATGGAAAAAATGTGATATCTCAAGGTACTGACTCTCAGCACTTCCTCAGAATTATTAGACACAATCTCTGATTTTAGAGATCCTTCCTCTTTTCTACTGCCTTCTTTCAAATTGTAAATTAAATGATTTGATAGTTTTCTGAAGACTTTCATGGTTCTGGTGGATTGCTATAAGGAGCAGGCTGTGGAATCCTGCTTTCTTTGGGATTAAATGCTTTTGCATTTGTGTCTTCATGCAGATATATCCTTGATTACTTTCTCTGAGACCCTGCTGGAGTGAGTGAGGAGTAGACCAAAGACTCTGGAAAAAAAAAAAAAAAAAAGACTGGAAAAAAAAAAAGGAATGAATGAATGAACGTTTTAAGAGGTTCGAAAGGAAGGAAGGAAGGAAAGGAAAAGAGGAAAGAGTAAGTGAAAATAAGAAAAATAAGGAGGTCAAGAGAAATGGAGCAGAATCTGGAGAGAAAAGGTGAAAGAGAGAGCTGGAACAAGGGAGCAAGAGTGATAGAGAACAAGAGAATAAGAATGGGGAGGGAGCAGCCAGAACTGATGCCAAATATTAGTTTCCCGAGATGTAAAAAGAAGTAATTAAATTAGTAATTTGAAAAAGTTGAAAACATTTAAATTTGAAGGGATTTTAGAAATTATCTAAATAGCCAGCTTTATAGATGATTTTTTTTTCTTTCTGGCTGCTGCATTTCTAACTCTACAATTCAGCCATATGTGTAAATAATTTTGTAACACAGGGAGCTATATATTATGATGTATGTGTGCACAGAATGCCAAGGAAAGACATCAAACCTGGACTGAGGTGATGAGTGCCTTTGTGCATTGGAGAATTACCTTTGTGCCATGGTGGTGGCCAGGAACGCTATAGATATCCCAGACAGAAAGGCATAGAAAAGCTCACAGACCAAATTAAGATACAGATGACATGTCCCATGGTATATTGAGTCAATCTGAAATATAAAAAAAAAAAAAAAAAAAAAAAAAAAAAAAAAAAAAAGGAAAATCTACAGCCTAGTTTAATATACTAGTATAGGTTGTAAACTGGCAGGAAGGACTATGCTCCCCAGATCCTGTTGTATACGGTGTTAACCTGTCCTAGTTTTCTTTTCTGTTTCCCTATATCAATCTTCCCTGCTGATACTGTGCTTAAGAGGTCCAAAGTTAAGGATAAGCATGAATGGAGGATGAGAAACGGGCAGTTGCTCTTGTCCACAGCTGGGACTTGAAACAGCCTGCTGAGCAGCTATGGATTTTATCTTTCTGTCATGGCTAGAGAATGAGTGGGCCAGATTGGATGTCCATAATGGAGAGCCTATTTAAGACCTCATGAATATGAGTGCTTCATGAATATGGGGTTCCTTACAAGCTTTATGACAATTTCATGTTTACTTGGTCTTTCTGTCTCTGTTTGGTCTGCTTACACCACAGATATTTAAGATGTCTCTCATGCTACCTGTTTCTTTGCTTAAATTCATCTCTTCTTGTTTCCCTGATTTTCTTTAGTAGAAATAATTATTCATAAAAACTATAGTAAGCATACATTGCATGCTTACTGAAGAACACTTTAGTTCAGCTTTAGTCTTTTTTTTTTTTTTTTTTTTTTTTTTTTTTTTTTTTTTTTGGGACAGAGTTTCACTCTTGTTGTCTGGGCTGGAGTGCAATGGCACAATCTCGGCTCACCGCAACCTCTGCCTCCCAGGTTCAAGCGATTCTCCTGCCTCCGCCTCCCTAGTAGCTGGGATTATAGGCATGTGCCACCACGCCTGGCTAATTTTGTATTTTTAGTAGAGATGGGGTTTCTCCATGTATGTCAGGCTGGTCTCAAACTCCCGACCTCAGGTGATCCACCCACCTCTGTCTTCCAAAGTGCTGGGATTACAGGCATGAGCCACCACACCCGGCCAGCTTTAGTCTTGAAGGATGAGTGGTAGTGAACCAGGTAAGAAGTAGAAAGGGAGGGGGAAGGAAAAGATTCCGGGCGCTGGGTGCAGTGTGGGCAAGGCACAGAGGCATGGGCATGGATAGCTTTTTCAGGAGCACATAAAGAGTTTTGTATGAGTGGAGGTAGAATGGGGAGGGAGCAGCCAGAACTGATGCCAAATATTAGTTTCCCGAGATGTAAAAGAAGTAATTAAATTAGTAATTTGAAAAGTTGAAAACATTTAAATTTGAAGGGATTTTAGAAATTATCTAGTCTAAATAGCCAGCTTTATAGATGATTTTTTTTTTCTTTCTGGCTGCTGCATTTCTAACTCTACAATTCAGCCATATGTGTAACCCGAAAGCATTTTTCCAACTGATAAGAATATGTTTTCTTCTAATTCTAAATACTACTTGTGGCCAACTGTGGGACTAAACTTCAGTGCCAAAAATGATTGAAATAGGCAGTGAAGTGGTTTGAAAGGAGTAAAAGGAACTTCCTCCAAAAGCCACCTTATGTTTCCCAGAGTCATGCTTTAAATCTATCACTGGTAACTCAGTAATTTGGGACTGGCATTGTCCTCTCCAGGCTCCTCTTTTATATCACAATGTCCCCAACATGAGGGAGCACATTGGATCTCTAATTATCTTTGAATAAATTTGATTGTATGTTGTTTTCTCTCAAGACAGGAAGGCTCAGGCAGCCAGAGGACACTGGAACATGTTGGGGAGGTTAGGCTGAAAGGCAGGAAAAATTGTGAAGGAAATGAAGGTTGTGGTACTAAGGTTCTATGCTATTTTTCCTAATGTAGGAATTGGCCTGATACCACGGGCCTGTTCAAGCCTTCCATGCCTTTCATTTGTTAACATGTCCTAGGTTTTTTTTTTTTTCTCTATATTTCCTTATATTAATCTTCCCTGCTGATGCTGTGCTTAAGAGGTCCAAAGTTAAGGATAAGCATGAATGGAGGATGAATGGAGAGACACAGGGCAGAAGCTCTTGTCAATGGCTGTTACTGAACAGTGTGGCTGAAACTGTTAGTTCTGTCTTTTGGGACCAGTTCTAGATAGATAGAGCACAGTGAAAAAATTAAGAAATAAGAACCTGACTGGTCTTGTCTCATTGTCTTGATTTCTGTCAATTTAAAGGTCTTGAAGCCTTGAACTATGTCTATCAAATAAGACATGCTCTTCTATTTCACTATCAGATGTGAGCTAGTAACAAAAAGTATTGCATAGGCTTTTTGTTTTAACTGTAATGGGCTGTAGAGACATAGTTGTCGTCAAGAGTAGGAATATATCCAGGAAATATGAAGTGTATATAATGAAGACCGGGAAAACAAAAATATCCACTAACAGTCTTAAGCAACCTCAATGCAATTTTAACTTTACAGCCAAGTTTTGGACTGGAGAAAAGTAACAGTTATGTAAAAATTAAAAGAAAGACAAAGGGCTGGGCATGGTGGCTCACGCCTATAATCCCAGCACTTTGGGAGGCCGAGGTGGGTGGATCACGAGGTCAGGAGATAGAGACCATCCTGGCAAACACAGTGAAACCCCGACTCTACTAAAAATACAAAAAATTAGCCGGGTGTGGTGGCAGGCACCTGTAGTCCCAGCTACTTGGGAGGCTGAGGCAGGAGAATGGTGTGAACCCGGGAGGCAGAGATTGCAGTGAGCCAAGATCGCGCCACTGCACTCCAGCCTGGGCAACAGAGTGAGACTCCATCTCAAAAAAAAAAAAAAAAAAAAAACACAAATATATTAATTCTGAACAACATGAGCAGACTTGGACTATCTGAGGAGCAAGTATACTTAATTTATTTTGTTTTAACTGGGACATCCTCCAAAATATACTACAATCTGATTTAATTATGAGAAAGAAGTTACTTAACTTAAATTACAAGTAGAAAGAAACTGCCACTTCTACGATTGTATGGCTAGACCAGTTCCGCAATTCAGTGTACTTTTCATGCTATGTTGATCTCTTATATGAAAGGTTGCGGCCAGTCGTCCGAGAGAGTTTGCGAGATACGAGATGTCCATTAAAGAGATTGCTTCTTCCGGTACGTTATTGCGTGTTTGTTTTTTTTTTCTGTTCTTGTTGCCTGTTCCTACGAGAAATTTTGTGAGCGACGAATATTGTGTAAAATGGACAAGAGAAAGTAAATTTTAAGGGAGAAAATGTTGGTAAGAACAGAAAGCATTATTCAATTTTTACATGTGAGTATAGCTAGCAATCGGGGCCACAACTGCCATGGGTTACTAGGTATAGCAGAGGTTCATATTGTTAGAATAATTTGATAGAATGAAAACAGAATAAAATAGAACAAAAGGAATCTAGGCAATCCCCTCAGATTAAATTAGACTATAATTCTACTTTAATTTATTGTCAAATTCTTAACATATCACAGTTGAGGACTGGAGAAACTGCTTACAAAATGCACTTGAATAAAATCATAGAATACTGTTGCTAGAAGAGGTTTCAGAATCCAGAGCAGCTCTTCCTTTCTGGCAAGGCAGAGTGGCTGTAGAGAGTAGAGTAGTGGATTATAGCCTGGATTCTAGAGGCAGTCAGCCTGGTTTCAAATATGGCTCAACTTCTCACTACCTGTTTAACCTTAGATAAGTTACTTACCTCTCCATGCCTCCTGTGAAAGGGAGAAAATAATGTACATCATTAGGTTGTTGTGAAGATAAATTCCTAAGTGCTAACCACTTAAGATGGTGCCTGGTACTTGATACATGTTTGATATTATTGTTTTAACTGAGAACTAAGTTATGCAAGACCTTGTAGACTGAAATGAAGCATTTGCCCTCAATTCTGAATGCAAAAGTTGCACTTTGAAGGGCAAATGAGGAAATCAATTGATGAGCCATTTCTGTTTGAAGAGCAACTATTTCTATGTCCATCCATTACCACCCAAGCCACAAAATGCACATTGGGGACATCAACTGGAAGTTTTATGATTTATCTATGCCCTGCCTGTCAAGGAATGGTAACAGGACACATATTATTTCTTGAACTTCTATACTGGGCCACATCTTTGCTGAGGTAAAGACTGTAATATTAAACTGTCTACTTGATACCACAATGTGGGATTCTCACAGACATCTCAAACTCACTGCCACTTTCACATAACCTATTCCTTCCACCCCTGCAAATCAGTAAATTTTGGTAAATTGTTTATCTGTTTAGCCTAAAAGCCTAAGAACCATCATCAATTCCTCTGTTTTTCTTAGCCCACTATCTCCTTCATCCAAGTTATTATGAGAGGAGAGCAGTCTCCCACCAAGACTGACAGACTGGACATTCACCAGTTGACCCTGAACTGGAAGAGAAGAACCTTTCACCTGTGTAGTTTCAAAAGCCAGAGCTCTGTGTAATAAAACAGCTGGGAGAAAGTACCAAAGGAGTTCCCAATCAGTGGCTGTAGTAATTAGAATAGGAGTGAGTTTTTTGACTGCGGAAAACATCGATTTTGTCCTCTTCTGATTTCTCAGGATGGTACAAACATTTAAGGAGTGGTGCATTCTGGTCATAATACGTCAATGTCACTCCATCAGCAGTCTCAGAACTCATGAGTATTCACTTGACCACACCATTCCTGTGCAGCAGGAATAGTGCTGAATAGTGCTGGAAATTGTTCAGTGTCTATGGCATGTATAGGCTTTTCTTTGGGGGAACAGAGAAACAAGTTAGGAGGCCATTGCAGTAATCTAGGTAACATGTGATTGTGACCTGAACTTGAGTGGTAGCAGTGGAACTGGAGTTGGAAAGAAATGATAAGATTGCAGATATATTTTGAAAGTAGCCAACAGGATTCATTAAAGGTAAGGCATGAGGTGTGAGAGAGAGGAATGAAGGGTGACACTAAGTGTTTTGATCTATGCAAAATAAAGGGTATGTCGGCAACCACTGAGATGGAGAAGGTTGTGAACATTTCAAGGGAGACAGCAAGTTCAGTTTTAGATATGTAAACTTTGAATTGTCAGCTAGAAATTCAAGTAGAATTGTTGGGCAGGCAGTTGGACATTGAGTCTCAAGTTTGTGAGAGAGCTCTGGGTTGGGAGCTTCAGGATAGAATTTGGAATTAATCAGCATGGATAGCATTTGAAGCTATGTAATTGGAGGAGATCACTATGGGAGTGAGTCTGTGTGAGGAAGAGATGAGGACTGAAACTAAAAAGATGGCGAATACTGCTATAAAGAAAAAAAAAAATAAAACAAGGAAGGGGCATAAGGATTAATGGAGAAAGTATAATTTTAAGAAGGGTAATATTTGTGAAATCAGAGATAATTTCTTTTCCTAAGAAAAGACTAAGACAAATTGAGAAGAAGCAATAATGCAAGACATAATAGAAAAAATTCTCCAGAGTAGGAAAAAAAAAAACAGAGTTTATAAAGTAGAATAGCACATTGTATTCTGAGCAAAGTTAATGAAAGTAGACTCATATCCATAAATATGCTCAGAAAAATGTTGACCATTAAAGACAAAGAAGCCATCCTATAAGCATGCAGAGAAAAAAATTTATCTATAAAGGAATAAAAACAGGCTTTTTAGGTTTTCTCCATAAAGAAAAAATGTCAAAAGGACGTTGTCTAGGCAGTTCATATACACAGCTAAGATTGCGTGTTACTACATGAAGTGTGAAAGGACTATGAAAATACCATTTTGTCCCCTTATAAAAACAAAGTTAAGTATATTTTTTACTTATTGAGAATCTCACTTCCAAGAACCGTGGTGAGCAATGGTACAAGTAAACACAGAGATTTAAATCTAATCAATTGTTACAAAAAAGACAACAAGAGTAAGTACAAAAGGAAACAACACATTCTTAAACAAGAAACTTATAAAAGTATTCATGTCTTTGTAAATGTAAACTTAATTCCAGAAACAGACTTGAGATAGATGACATGAATTTTAAAAAATCAGCAAGAAGACACATTAAAGACAAGTGAGATAAATTAATCAAAAAGAGAAGAATATGAAGAATATAAAACTTAGCGGAATTAGCCTCAGAATGTATATTCAATGTCATGTATTTTGTAGTGGTGGGTCAGACGACTAGCTCTGTGAAAGTCTAGTAAATAACGTGAACAGGTTTTACAAACAATTGTGAAGATTCATAGGGCCTCTAAGGAAATATGTGTCCACACACACATACACTGTCCAGAAGAATCTCAGCTATTCCTGGTATTGTGACCTGAATAAAGTTTTTTCACTTAAGTTCATGGATAAATAAGCACTGAATATCATCAAGGACAGTATCCTCGATGCCTTGACAACACATGCATATTGAACATCCACTAAGTTTCATAAAACTGGCTTTTTTTTTTGGTTTTGTTTGTTTGTTTGTTTGTAGAGGCAGGGTCTTGCCATGTTGCCCACGCTAGTCTTGAACTCCTGGACTCTCAAGCAATTCCCTTTCCTCAGCCTCCCAAAATGCTGGGATTACAAGTGTGAATGACTGTATCTGGCCAGGACTGTTTTTTTTAAGGAATGTCACTTAATATAGGTTTATGATATGGTGGCAAAATGATTTACTCTAAGTAATTTTACCAAAGGCTAATTCTTTCTGACTGTGTGGTTTAATCTTGCTATAGGTTTTTGAGCGTCTAGAGTTATATATATTCTTCTAGTCATCATTTATAAATCTTGTCTTTCTTAGCTGATACATTGAAATTGTTGAGAAGTGATTTGAGATTGTGCTTCCTGAAATTTGATAATAAAATGCCATAATCTAGATTACCAGTGAGGTGATATTCTTTTGAGAGAATCACTGTACTCAACAAAATCTTAAATGGAAGGCATGTTTAACTGGAATGCTTTCTTGCCCCTCATTGGAGGTAAGGATATGATAATTAACCATTCAGTCATCATCATCATCATCTATAATTCAATACTATTAGATTTGAACCAATAGTATATTCAATAGTATAGAACTAATGGTATAATTCAATACTATTAGTTCAAATAGTTCAAATAGTTGAACTAAGTTCAAATCTAATAGTATTGAATTGAATTGTCAAAGAGAGAAAGTCACAGCAGACATAATATAAAAGTAGGCAACATTTCTTATAATTTTAAAATTTGAATTTAGGTAAAATATATTTTCCTATGACTTTGGAAAACATTGTATTTAAATTTATACTGTTCATACTGTCATGGAAGAAACATAACTTTGAGTTCTATTTCATAATGTATACAACTGCATTCTATTCCATCACATGTCATGTTCTCTTTCATTTTATGTAGTTAGATTCTTTTCTGGTCTGAAATATCAGAATAGTACCTTGTGAGATGAAGTGAGGGGGTGAGGAACAGCTTGTGTGTTACAAGCTAGAGTGGGAAAAAGACACTGTGTATAGCACTGCCTCTCTCATGTCAGCCTAATATGCTCATAAGAATTTCAGCTTGGTCTTTGCCTATTTGTATTCTAGCCATAGGCTTAAAAATCTTGTGTGCAGTTTGGAACCATTCTGTTCCTTGGTGGTTCACAGTATTAAATGAGACCTTATTATGTGTTAGGCACTACCTCAAGGCATCTGGGATGAAGAGATATATTAGGTAGGATATGGGACTATAACAAAGAGATCCCAAAATATAGTGGCTTAAACAAGGTGGTTATTTATTTTAAAATTTGGATAGGTGCTACAGGCTTGGTGTAGCAGTGACTCAGCCATGTTGGAGGTTTAACTTCTTGCTCTGCCATTCTCAGAATGTGGCTTCAATTTCATGGACCAAGAGACCACTTCAGGTCTCATGCCAATTTTGCATTCTAGCCAATGGGAAAGGAGGAAAGCAAGGGGAAGACACATCTTGCCCTTTCTAAGGGGAACTATCTAAAAATTACATATGTGACTTCTGCTCATTTCCTATTGCTAGATCTTAGTCACATGGCCACAGCTAACTGCAAGTGAGGCTGTGAAATGTACCCATGGCTGGATGGCCATGTTTAGCATAACCTCTGCAGGTTCTATTGCTGACAAAGAAGGAGAGAATAAATATTGTCAGACAATTAAAACAGGCCCTTTCTCATGTGGAGAAGGAAGTAGGCATGATTCGTGGCTTAAATTTGGCTCGAAAGTTAGAATTTACTCTTTTAATCCTATTCATATTCTTCATGCTGGTTATACACCATTTTACTTAGCCTGCCAGTGCTGTTGTCCCCTGCAATCTCAATTTATGGGCATTTAAATATAAAATAGTATAGGATTTACAGTGTTTTAACTATATTTCTTCTATCCCATCCCAGTGGCTCATGTTACTAATTTCCCCACATATGTCATCCAATATCTACTCAAGTTGGCCAAGTGCATGCCCCTCATTCTACTATGGACTCCTAACCAAACTAGAAAACTGTGGTGAGCAGAGCCAAGTTCATAGTAAGCATCCAATAAATATTTGATAGATTTTTATTAAATTGGTAATGAAAGTTAGCACAAGAATTGGATGCTGAACAGAGCAAGAAAACTCAATCTGATCCTGTCCAATTTAAATGTAAACTGAGCTTACATTATTTCTTCTTTTCACTCTCTCCTCACTGTGACATTTATATGCTTGTTTAGTTTAGGGCTACACATAAGAACGACCATGAGCATTTGACTTGGGAAAGGGGCATCAGGAAATTGTTCACCTTCTTGATCATTTTGTCAACCCCTCTTTCCCAAAGGAGACATTTATGTAGCCCAATAACTTTTTTAAGCTGAAATAAAATATATCTTCAGATTTTCTTTCTATATAATTTCTGTAGAAAACATATAATTTGCATTCATTTTTATAGAAGAATCTTGAAGAGAACTTTTAATTTTATATGCCAGCATAGGAAACATAGTTAATAAAAGGAAAAAAGACTAGAGACAAGGGGGACCAGGGGAGAGGGAGAGAGAGAGAGGAAGAGAGCTATGATTTTTAAAACGTTATTGTTATTCATAGCTACTTATCTTGTGCCATGAATGATAAATGAACAACTAGTAGAATGGTAATACAGTACAATACATTGAAAGGCAATTACTAATGATATAGGAGCATTAAAAAACAACTACAGCTAAATTTAGCAAATCAGTCAGAGTATTTAAAATTTTAGATTTATGAAAGAGTGAAGTACTCTTAAAGAACATCTGCAAAATCATAGATGTAATAATGGCATTATACTTCAAGCTGATGAAGAAAATGTTATAAATCACATCATCTGACTTGGAAATTCTCCCAATGCTTGGAACTTTCTTTCAAGAGAATCTCTATTTCTGAATTAAATGCCATAAATTTGAGAATTGTATTCACTTTTGTCACTTGATCCATTTGGTAATACATTTTGTATGAGCCTCCATAAAAGGTTTTCACCTGACCTTAGACTGAAAATTACTGTTTGTCTGAGTAGTGTCCTTTCCTCTTAAAAGGTGTTTACTTAGGTTGTGGTCACACTGTGTTCTCGGCCAGGACTCTTTAGCGTCTCTGATCTCAGTGCTGCTCTTGTCACTGATTTGGGCTCCTTGGGTATACAGTATAACAGCAATTTTTTTTTATACTAGCATTGCATATGACACAAAACAGTCTTAGTTTTTCACTCAGAAGTTGTGTTTCTCTTTTGTTGAGATAATGAAACAAACATTTCACACAAATATTCTTTGTTATAATGCTCAAATTTAACCTTTGGAAATTCATCTCAATTAAATTGTACAAAGGAATCAATATCCAATTTGACTATAGTGGGCCAGACCTGGGCTAAAACCAGAATAGGTTTGTCTAATCGTCATAGTTTTTCCTCTCTCTCATATTCATGTTCCAGGCATTAATATGATAATGTTATGTTGTCAAAGTACCCTATTTATCATATTTATTATGATAATGAAGTACTCTAACAAAATATATCACCTAAAGGAAATAACAAGTGTTATGTGGTCTTGAAGTCATAATCTTTTTATTATAGCATAGGCAGGGGGACACTATATATATATATATATATAGCAAACACATGTAGACACACATAAACTTAGATGTATTTCTGAAGCATTTAAGAAACAGCCCAATTCAGATTAAAGGAACTATTTCTTTCTCACTCTGTGAACATGAAGCAGTACTAATATGTAAAATGAGAGTAGGGAAACATCATACAAATTGTATGAAGTAGAAATCATCTCAGTAGCAATAGACATACTATTTGAAAAGTACTATAAATAGAAAACAGAGGAACTAACAGCAACTTTTTAAAGGAGTCCTTCTGTTTATGCTTATAAATTGTTGGCCACCCCAGCAATTCTGTTCCATATTTGCAAGTATTGTAGATTGTATGCAAACCTATGCCTAATTGTTAGGGACGTGGAGCTTTCATTATACCGACAGTTGTCAAGTTTACCTCTAGAGAAGGTGACAATTGAGTCAAAATCTGGCTCCACCTTTGTCTCTGCGTGAACAAGCTATTTTAACTAATTTGAATTTGTTTTTCTCTGTGTAAGGTGGATATATTAATATCCTTTTCAGGAAGTCTTTGTGAAGTTTGAACGGCATAACTTACGTAAACAGCTGGCACCCAGTAGTTGTCCCATGATTGCTCTGCCCTGGCTTTGATGTGCCTTTCTCTGCACTGGCTGCAGTGGGGGTGGCAACAGCTCACTGGAACAGTCCACAGGAGACAAGGTGCCTTTAAAAGCAGACGCAAAAACAAGCCAAACAAATAATGCTGGATTTATGGTTAATTATTTTGAATTTGCCCTTTGTGTTCCTTTATACCAGTAGTGAAGATAATGGAGTCAGAGAACAGTAAGTAAACACTTGTTTTGGTGACCTTTTCTTTTAGAATTCACTCAAATTTTCATAATCTCTGATTATGTAATTAATTAACTGATTAATTTTTGACAATTAAATGTGAACAAAGAATAATTGTAAATACATATAATCCACATGAATCAACGGATACTGTTTTGTTTTGTTAGAATTAGCTCTCTCTCGGGGCTAATGTGACTATATTCTAGATATTAATTTAGCGTAAGTGGCAAACTGTTTTGGTTTCTGTGGAGATTTTTTGTTCTGGTTTACTGGTATATAACTGTTTCCTCACCTTTTCATTTCCTGAAACAGCACCAAGTACAGTATCTAAATTTTGACTAATATAAATCAAAGCACATGCTTTCCTTTCAGTAAAGTCCTTTATTTCAACACATGTGCAGGATTTTCCTTTTTAATGCATTAGACATCTGTTATTACTAATGGGGATAAAATGTCACATGTTAAAAACAATACAAGTTATTAAAAGCATTCAGATTTTAAATATTTTGAAATTTTGCTAGAAAAGTTGATTTTTTTCTTTTGTTCTGTGGCTGAGTTTTCAAAACATGAATATGCAAAATATGTTAAAATGTGCTCTTCACATGCGTATGAGCATGTGAATATGAATTTGTAAAAGCTCTTGGAGATCACATTTATCAGGTTCTAATATATTCTTTTAGAAAGTAAATATTAAATTTTACACAATTTCTATGCACTTTCACACACACACACACACGCTGGGGCTAAGTAGGGAGCAAAACTGTCTACTAATTGTTTAAAAGTCTGGGATTTCATTAGAAATGTTAAGTGTATTCCTGACTAGTCAATAAATGCCTTAGTGTTAGTACAGATTACTGTTACCAGTTTGTTTTGGGGAAGGGGTTTGTGTGTTTGTGTGTAAATTATAGATAAACTGAGCTGTGTTTTAGATGAAATCCCTTAACATTTAATCAAATTTTCCATTTAAGTGTCAGTAGAATGAAAGAGCATGTTTGTTAAATGGTTTTCCTTTAAAATTTTAAGCTCTGAGTATTTAATGGTAAATTTAATACTTATCTTTCTAATTAATTTTAACTTCCTTTTTTGGGGAACGCTGTCAGAATATATGTTTTGTTGAAGACAGATTTATAAATGAAAATCAGTGTTTTCCCAAAACCAATGATCTCTTTTATGTAAAACAGTAGAAAAACTGGGAAACTAGGCTGTTAGAAGTCAGGATACTGAATATCCTTGCAAGAAGAGAGGGGCAATGATTGGAAGGGGGCCTGTAGTGTGCTGGTAAGGTTCTACTCTCAAGTATCCAAAAAAAAAGTTACAGAATATAACTGCTAAGCATCTTAAATACCTACTTCAAATGTTTTAGAGTTAAAAAGACGAGCATTCTCACCCAAATAACTAGATCCTGCTCTTCAACTGAGAGTAAATATCATAAATTGTATTGTTGTGTTGCTCTTTTTAGTTCAAAATAACTTTATTATTTTTCTGATTACAAAAGGATGGCCTGCTTACAAACCAGGAAAATACAAACAGGCACAAAAAATGATCAGTCCCCTCTAGCATATATAAAATAAACATTTATATTTATAGATATAAAAATATGCACATACACAGATATACATGTTCTCACATGAAGCAGAAATAAAATTATGCCTTACATACTGCTTTATAAAATACATTTTCTTATCAATTTTGGAATTATCTTTCTGCAGTACAAACTATTTTGATAACTCATCCTTCTAATGGATGCAACTGTTTTAAATAAGGACTTATTTTTTTAGACATCTAGGCTATTTTCCATATTTTGATATTATAAACAATACTGAGGTGCGTATTTTGTAGTGCTATCTTTGTGCATGTTTTTGATTATTTCCTTAGCCTAAATTCCTACAAGTGAAATTTTTGTAGACAAGTTGTAAGAATACACAAAATGTCATAATGTTATAAATATGACTTAGATCTTCCCAGTCAGAGCCAAGGTTCAGAGAGCATTCTTGAATCCCTTCTAACTCCTTTCTTGATATGGTAAATTATTTGAACTTCAGATACTCTTGAATCTCCCCAAGAGGAAACAGTCTTACTCCCAAGGAAAATTCTGTTTTTCTCATTGAGTCAATGACCCTCATCTAATCAATGAGTGTTCTGTAGGTTTCAGAATAGCCATTCCAGACACTTTCTTTTCTATCATTGTCTGGCTGTTGGTCTTAGTAGTTACAGTTAGACCTGATATACATATGTGGGGCCAATGTTTGGTGAAGAACTAGCAAAATTCCTGGGCTTGTTTTCAATACACAGAAAAATACTGATGCTCACTTAAATACCTATTTTGGCTACAATAGATAGAAATATTCAATAATCGTTATTATTAAGACATAAATTATTCAAGAAAAAGACACCTATTACGAAAAAAGAGTAAAACTGCCTACCAAATCATGGAGGAAAAGGAAGAAAAGTCAACCCTTTCTAAGGTTTAAGCTAGAAATAAAAACAATTTACAGGTCAGGTGCAGTGGCTCACGCCTGTAATCCCAGCACTTTGGGAGGCCCAGGTGGGTGGATCACTTGAGGTCAGGAGTTCGAGACCAGCCTGGCCAACATGGTGAAACTTCCTCTCTACTAAAAATACAGAATTAGCTGAGCATAGTGACAGGTGCCTGTAATCCCAGCTACTTGGGAGGCTGAGGTGGGAGAATCGCTTGAACCCAGGAGGCAGAGGTAGCAGTGAGCTGAGATCTTGCCACTGCACTCCAGTCTGGGCAACAGAGTGAGACTCTGTCTCAAAACAAAAACAAAAACAAACAAACAAAAAAGACTTTACATATGCAGAATTCATTCTAAAATACGTGTGAAGGCACTCTGATTGAAATACTTTTTTTTTTTTTGCATGTATGTATTTCCACATATGTGAATCATACCATTGGCAGGGAGCAGGGGGACTGTGGATTTGAGAAGCAGAAGTTCTGAGGCTATTCAGTGTAAAGACCCTGAGGTTTGGATTGAAGTATGATGCATGTATTCATGTGCATGTAATTTGGGAAGAAGTTGTTGTGTTTTGTTACATAATGCTTTGAGTTTGGGCCTTTTTCAGCCTGTTTTATGTTAACTTTAGAAGCAGTTGACTGAATTTGTTGAAATGTAGTATACTAATAAAGGGTATGAAGTTTAATTTGTGGTTCTGTCATCTGAAACAAAATGGCATCCAATATATATTTTTTAACTGAACTATCTGCTTTAATTTTAATGGTCTTTGGTGAGATTAGGCAAATAAATAGTGATGAAAGAAATGGCATGGCTTGTTCAATAAGATCTACAATTAACAAAACCACGACTTGTCAAATGCTTGTTAACTATACTCACCACATTTTTTGGCCAAAAATATGAACCGATGGTCAGAATATTTGAAATTGGGTATGTTTCCCAAATTGGAAACATTTTAGTACATTTCAGAAGGCTTTTTACCATCAACCTTCAAATGAGCCACTTGAAGTTGAATCAAAGCTTTTAAAAGAAATGGGATATTTAATAATTCTCCTTTTATTCTAGGCAAGGAGGAAAATTTATTATATAACATGCTACATATGTAAAAGAGCTATGCATTTTTACATGTTGAGAGATTATGTGCAAGTGAAGTCCAAGTTTATCTTTGCAAAAACTGTTACTTAGATTGCAGGTAAAACTAGGCCAAAGAATACAAAGCTTTTGCCATGATATTGTGTAAAGCCAATAATGTTAAAGTGCAAAAAGCAAAAAAATCTGTTTGTATAAAGAGAATAGGTTAGGTGTCAAATTTTTAAAGACTGTGTAAATGGCACATATAACAGAGGATGTCCAAAGATGCACTTCAAGACTCACATTGCTTCTCTGATGCACCAAGAAGAGGCCCTTTCTTTTTTCCTCTCTAATTCCTTTCTATGGGAGGCAGGTAGAAGCGTCTTAACTTTTTTTTTTTTTTTTTTTTTTCTCTTTTTTTTTTGAGACGGAGTCTTCGCTCTGCACCCCAGGCTGCTGGCAGTGCAGTGGCCGGATCTCAGCTCACTGCAAGCTCCGCTCCGGTATGCCATCTCTCCTGGCTCAGCTCCCGATGTAGCTGGGACCTACTAGGGCAGCCGCGCCGGTCGTCGCCCGGCTAGTTTTTTGTATTTTTTAGTAGACCACAGGGTTTCACCGTTTAGCGCAGGCTGCGTTCCATCGATTCTCCTTGCCGGCCGTCTGTGATCGCCCGTCTCGGCTCCAAAGTGCTGGGATTCACAGGCTTGAGCACCGCGCCGGCCGCAGGTTCTTAACTTTTTTGGGTTGACAGAGATATATGTCTCAGGGAGCCTACAACATAGCATGGCATACCACCTCATTTCCAATTGAACGGGCTGAATGAGTTCTAGGTTTTCAGGTTTCATATCAGCCTAGATCAGGTAGTTTATTTACTTGAAAATAAATTCCCAGAGGATTTACCAAATGTATGGTAACTTTTTCATATAAAAAGCTTTATATGCAAATTTAAGAGTTTTGTTTGTTTGTTTGTTTATGGAGTCTTGTTCTGTCGCCCAGGTTGGAGTGGAATGGTGCCATCTCAGCTCACTGCAGCCTCTCCCTCCCTGATTCAAGTGATTCTCCTGCCTCAGCCTCCCGAGTAGTTGGGACTACAGGCTTACTCCACTGGGCCTGGCTAATGTTTGTATTTTTAGTAGAGGTGGGGTTTCTCCATGTTGGCCAGGCTGGTCTTGAACTCCGGATGTCAGGTGATCTACCTGCCTCTGCCTCCCAAAGTGCTGGGATTACAGGCCTGAGCCACCACGCCCGGCCAATATTTCAGGAGTGTAGAGTTTACAGTGACCTTCCTGGCAGACCAAAGATTGTGATTACATATGCCATGGACCACAAGCCTTACCTTTAAATGTATATGTTTAAAAACATAAAAGAGTGATTAAGGCAGCAACTTAGATTGGGCACAAAATGTCATACTACTTAAAAAGTTTTGAATATATTTAGGAGAAACAGGACAGGTATTTAATAATCCTATTCTATGTGTTATCATGAGCCTTTCTAAAAGGCTGAATTATCATTTTGTCCTACACACACGTTCAACATTGAAATAACGTAAACAACAATCGTGGCATTGGCTAAATTTTTATATTGTTTGAGGCATTGTACTCATATGATCTTTTCTGAGTCTTATATGAGCACTTACATGATCTCTTCTGAGTCTTTAAATAGTTCTGTGTTTATGATTTCCACTTTACAAATCAGGATGAGTAGGTTTAAGTTTTAAGTTAGTAATCTAATTTAGCAACAGAATTAGGATGTGCAAATACTACAAATCCATATTTGAGAATGTAGCTGATGAAGACTATCAGCACAGACCAAGCAACTCAGAGTCAAGCACTCAGTGCTCGTCTATAGTCTTTAGGGACAGAGTGAAAAAACGAGTCTCGATTTTTATTCCAGAGACCACATAATGCCATGCACAAAATGTTGGTTTCACTTTCATGAAACACTTGAAGAAAAATTACAATAGAACAAGACATGAGTTCAGTATCTGTGAACAGCTCATTAAAGCTAATTATAATGAGAGGGCGCTGACCAGAACTTGGGCCTAACTTCACCCAAAATATTGGCAAAGTTCAGGAACCTTTGAGTGAACTTGTGCCAAGTTAATGATGTATAGTGAACTTTCTATGGTGTTTTATAGGTTCAAAGGATTGTCATAGTAATTATCTGATTATTTTAATTTTTAAATTTTATTTTGAAATAATTATAGATTCACAGGACTATGCAAAGATGACAATTATTCATTTTTTACAATATTTGTACTTAAATATAATGATCATATAATCATCACCAAATATTCTTAATCCCTCAGAGTTTGGTCTCTGAAATCCTTGTCTGGGTGTAAATCTTAGCTTCAGTATTTGTTAGCTGATTGAGCTTGGAAAAATTATTTAACTTCCATATTCCTTAGTGTCCTCCTCACTATGGAAATAACAATAGTGTGCAAGTCCTAAAATTTTTATGAGAACTTTACAAGTTTAACAGTATTTAGTACATATAAGAACTCAACACAGTGTTTAGAACATGTGCTGTCATAAGCTTTCAGTACAATTGTTATATTATTACAGATATTACTACTTCTTATTATGGATAATATTACTTCATTCAGACCCAATAATCCAATTATTTTGTTGTTCTTCTTGAGACCCTTTTTAGTTTCTCCAATATTTCACTGAACTCTGGTATTCAATATAGCCAATCAGTTCAAGATCTAGCCAGTACCAAATATAGATTTGTATTACTATCTTTTGAAGAAGTTTCAAAATTATCTGTGGTAAAGTAATAGTGCTATCATTCATTTGTTCACTCATTCAAACACGTTTAGATGATGTTTTTTCTTCTATTGCTCACCGACTGTTTGATCTATTTCCAAATTCTCATAGACATTTTTCTTCTCTTTTGAAGACTGGAAATCATAAAAAACTGTCCATACCAGCTGCTTTGAGGTCATCTACATTTGTTGGCTGCAGGTGGAAATCTCCTTCACAGAGCCTGAAATAGAAGGTTGTAAAATCTGGCCTTTGAGGGAGCCAGACCAAACCAGCCTTTTGTATAATTTATCATCCACAGAACGTGTTAAGGTGCTTTTGATCTTTGAAGGCAATATCTTTCAAAGTGCTGTGGTGCTTATGTGTGACCATTGGTCCTTTTTGGGAGTCCCAGTATCTTGCTGATTTCAATAGAGAGTGAAAGAATTTTTAAGATGGTACACTGATGACTCAGTTTAATAGAAAGGCTCTAGAACTTGCTGAAATCCAATTGTGAAGATCAAATGAGATAAAGTATGTGAATGGTGCCTTGAAAACAATAAATCACTAAGTAAACCTAAAGCAGTTTATTGTAATCATTTCCATCATTGTATTTGTCAAATTCTTGATTTCACAGCGTATTGAATGTTCCATGCCTTCTGCCAGATTAAGGGTGGGCTTCTACCAAATATTTGCCATAAAGAGTACTTTAAAATACGTTCATATTTTTCTTTGCATTTACTCATACTCCTTTAAGAAATGTGGTATAGACACAGAACTAACCATTTGGTGTCACAAAAAATGTTGTGAAAATTTATAGGCTTTGGTTTATAGAGACTTGAAGAAGTTTTTCCACCTTTCTGGTATTTTATTCCTGTCAGTTTGCATTGCTTCTTTTCTTTCCTTCTCCTCCTCCGCCAGGTTTGGTTTTAAGCTTTGGATTCAAAGAAACCCCAAAGTCAAAACAAAATGGTCAGAACTGCTGACTCTTGTTTTGTAACCTTTTTTTAGTCTAGTATTCACAGGAAGAGAGGGTGCTGACCAGAACTTGGGCCTAATTTCACCCAAAATGTTGGCAAAGTTCAGCAACCTTTGAGTGAACTTGTGCCAAGTTAATGATATATAGCAAACTTCACCAGTTTTCCAAAAACATTTAAAATATAATTGCATGAATAATATCATCCTATAAAAGTCAAGTTAGTACTTAACATTCAATACTAATCTGCTAGCTCTTTTGATAAAATAAAATAATAGTCTAACTTATATTTTGTATTAAATAGATTATTTTGTTTTTTTAAAGTATCAGGTAGATTTTTGAACTGCACATGTGAAATGTACTTGTGGCTTCATTACCTTAGCAGTTTCCTTTGAAGATCTGTAATTAACAAAAAAAGGTATCCTAAAGTCATGCTTATCAAGTTTCATCTCAGGATTTTTGTAGCTATGTTATCAACCTTCCAAAAGACTATTTTATAATGGAAATGCTGACAAATGTGATAATAAACACAAATCCAAGGGTCTTAATTGTATTATAGGTCTGCATGTAGGAATTATGCATACTAGCAGAATATTTGGTTCAGTTTCCAGAACTTAATTTTGCCAAAATATGCTTTAACATTGGGCAACTAACTGTAAAAGACTATCGGCCTAAATGACTCCCTGTTGATGGTGAGGGCTTCTGATTATTTTTAGATTCCTCAGAAAGCTTAATTATGTCTTTCAAATATGATTTCATTTAGGTCTTTTTATGGCTTACATGTCTGAATACCAATAGTAATCTGATAGCTATGGGGAACTTAGTTTGAGACCAAAAGGCAGTGTTCCATCATCAGTAGAGAGTATATAAATAAATAGCCTCCAAGCAACATCTCAGATGGTATTTAGATTCTAAATGTTCAAATGACTTTAAGATTTCAAAAACAAATTATTTTAATTTTCCAGGAGTAACTGACACCATTAGGTCTTAAAAAAAACCTGGTTGAAGTTACTAAAAAGTCAATATCTACTCATATTTCTATCAATGTTGGTTTAGGAGATAATAAACAGTAAAACTATTTTAATATAATGGGTGTCACATACAAAACCCTTGGATTAAAATTAGCTGGGCGTGGTGGTACATGCCTGTAATCCCAGGTACTTGGGAGTCTGAGGCAGGAGAATCACTTGAACCAGGGAGTTGGAAGTTGCAGTGAGCTGAGATCGCACCACTGCACTCAGCCTGGTGACAGAGCTAGACTCCATCTCAAACAAACAAACAAACAAAAAACTTGTGCTAAAGGTGCACTGATTTTATGCATCTAACCTGAGGAAAACTAAAATTAAAATAATGCTTAGAAAAGTTGAGGGTCAGAATATGGAGGTACACTCCATTTAAGCTCAGGATGTGGATTATTTTATCTTATCTCTATTGGTATTTGATGAAAGGAATAAGTCAATCCCTTTCTATGTGACTCATACTTACCTGGGTTCAAATTACTTTGAGTAAAATTATTATGGAAATATCTTAAACGACTACATTTGAGGCAGTTCCTAAACATGTAAACTTACAAATAGCAAAGCATTTATAAACTGTTAAAGTTTTTTTTTAAGAAGGGTGGATAATTCCTCTAGTGATAATAAGAAAATGACTTTTCATTTAGAAGTTTTTTAGGTATCATTTACTATGATGAAGAAGTATTCACTGGAGGAATGTTATTTGCTTACTAGGAACAAAATATGTTAGAATATGAGGGAGAAGACTAAGGAAAACGGGTGGCTGTGTTTACTCCTCAGGACTTAATAATGTTGATGGTCCCTGGTCTACACAATTTTGCTTTATTTCTGGTTTTCAGAACTGGTTCTTTCAACAAAATATTAAGAATTCCTAGATTGGAATTACTTTTTTTTTCTTTTTACTTATTCAACACTTTCAGATGATTTTTTTAAAAAAGAATGATGTTTAATTTCTAGGAGAACTTGAATTGGTAGAAGAATAAGAATAAACAACTCTATGGGGTTTTGTTGTTGTTTCGTGTTAGCTGTTTATGTATTTTTTTCATTTACCTGTTTATTCTGATGTTCTTGTGGTAGAGTTGGAAAAATTCTTGGTAGAAAGATACAACAAAAATAATAATAAAAGAAAATCTTGGGAATGGGGGCTCATTTGAGAACTAAGCCAGGTCCTATGGAAAGGAAAACTAAGAAGTTTTAAATATCCAAAGTACTAATGAACAGGCTGGGAAAAAGGCAAATTCCTGCAATACTAGAGTGTGGGAGAGTGAACTGACAGAACCCACCAAGAAGGGAATCTGGCCATTTGTATCCACAAACTTGAACCAGAAATTTCACTTCTAGGTATCAAATATTAGGAAATGATAATAGACAGAGAAGACATTTACAAGAATGCTCTTAGCAGCATCATTTATTTATTTATTTTTTTTAAGGAAATAGTTATCTATCTCTAAAGGGATAGTGTTGTGATACATGGATATGACGATAAGATACGGTAATCAAAATCACATTTGGATAATATTTAAAGTTAAGGGAAAACATTGCACCTTCTATAATGTCAAGTGGAAAAATACCAGTATCCCAAAGTATCTCGAATTAGTTAAATATATTGAATGTATAACTGCACAGGGAAAAAAATACTGGAAATAAATAGATGAAAATGCTAACAGTATGGTAATGTGGAGTGATTCGAATTTTTTCTTTTTTGAAATTTTGTGTTCCAGAATTTCTAGGATGAGTATATGTTATTTATTAATGAAATGAATTCTCTTTCTGAAAACATGATTCAGAGAAGTGTGTGTTCGCACAGGCGCCCGCCTATTCCTGTGCGTAATGGGGGCAAAATAGTGTTGGAATCACTGGGGATTATCCTTTAGAATTACTGAATTTATGTTTACGTGGGCATTATACAATCGGGTTCCTCTCCTCAGGTACCCACTCCTTTCTGAAAGACCCCAGTTCTGGTACTAGCACGTCACCTAGAAGGAAGAATCCTGGAATGGCACGGGTCCAAACTGGAGGCGGCCTCTCAGTATGGACCCGCTTCAACCTCATCTGCATGGCAGGCGTTTTGCAAGGCGTCAGAAGGCATCTCCTCTTTGGACTTTTTGTCTCCCCTGGTAGTCTCTAGAAGCCATTAGAGTGAAAGCTATCTTCCCTCCCTACAGCTAAAAACGTTAAAGTGAGCGCTCAGGCGGCCCTGCTCCTAGAAAGATCCAGGCACCTTCACATACCCCAACCCCTGGCCGGGGGACAGTTGGAAACGCTGGCTGGTGGCGAAGCTGCAGGGCACCTAAGGCCCCCTGCGACCCAGGAGTGACCCGAGTGAACTCGTCCCTTACTCTGGCCTGCGGCCTGAAGGCTGACGCTGCACTTAAGATGCAAAGCGTAGATTTGCACTCTGGCTAAGGCACTGAATGAACACCACTGAGGCCCTGGGACAAGAAGCTATGGTCCCTCTGGAATTAACTAGGTGAAGAGGGAGAGGGAGAAAGGAAGACAGAGGGCTCGCGCGCGGGAGAGAGGAAGGGAGGGGAGGGAGAGGGAATGGAAGACAGCAAGGGTGTTCCTTCTCAGAGGTCCCACTTTGTCAGCAGTTCCCCTCGACTGCTCTGCCTTCCATTTTTCCTTCCCTCAGTTCGTGGACAAGCCTCTGAGGACCAGACAGAACCCTCTGGCTACCAGAAAACTCGCATCCCCGCACCCTCGCGGCGTCTGCTCCAGAGCCTCCACGCAGGCGCCTGCTGGAGCGCCTGCTGGGGATGGCGTACCACCGACTCTTGAGGCTTTTTAAAAAGTAAGAATTTCTACTTTATTATCTCTATGGAAAAAAAAAAAAAAAGTAAAGTGGAGAGGCTAGATTCTATAGAAGCTCCAAAGTCTGCCATTTGCGAGGAGGGTTCTCTTCCCACCCAGCCCACGGAAGCTCTTAGGAGCAGCCTGGACGGCCCCGACTCATCCTCACGCGCTCTGACTTCCCGGCTAGCCCCTGACCCCGACTTCACTTCGGGCAGTCGCATAGATATGAACTCTACAACAGCCACTCTGCTCGGGGGCTTTGGGGATCTTACAATCTCGAAACCGACCTCCAGAAGGCCAGACGTTCTGTCTTGGGGCGTCCCTCCTGGCCCTTTAGCCTCACCCAGTACCCGGTCCTGACACACCCCAGCACTACCAGACCAGGAAGGGCAGACTCTCCCCACCCGGTTCAGCCGCTTTCCTTCTTCTCACAGCTCTCCAAGAGCTCGGTCATGAAGGAGATGTAGACGATGGCCAGGCGGAGGGTCTCGATCCTGGACAGCCTTTTCTCGTAAGCAAACGTGGGCACCTTCCTCCGCAGCTGGTCAAAGGCCTCGTTGAGGTTGAACATCCGCTTCCTTTCGCGGATGTTGGCGGCCTGGCGCTGGGCGTAGGTGATCACCCTTTTCCTCTTGGGGCGGCCTAATAGGGAGACGCCTCTCCCGCGCTCCCCTTCCTCCTCCTCTTCTCTGTCCCCCTGGTCCACTTCGCACTCCTCTTCTTCTGGGTCCCCGTCTTCAAACTGCGCCATCCTCCTGGTTCTTCCTTCTCGGAGCGCAAGGGCTGGATCCCCAAAGGAGACCCCGGGTGCGAAGTGGCAGAGGAGAGGGCGTCCCGGGGAGGCCAGGGACAGGTCTGCGACGAAGTCCAGCACCGTAGCGTCCACGCAGCTCTCTGGATAGGCCGCCATCGCTTCGGCTTGGCCCTGCCTCTCATCGGTTTTCCGCGGGGAGGGGCGAGGCTGCTGATGGAGATTCTTAACAGCCTTGAATCTGATGGGGCACCATCACCGAAGGGCCAGGGAACATTAAATATTTATAACCGAGCTGATAACAGGATTAGTCGCACCGATAAGAAATGCTCTGACAAAGTCCCTTCTCTCGAAGCTTATGGAAGATGACAAGCTTGAGCACGCATGGAAGACTCAAAGGGAAAGGCCTCCAGTTCTGAGATCCTTTTCTCTGCGCCACCCGGGACAGTTCCTTGTTGGCAACAACCCCCAGCTCTTACCTGCTGTGCTTTTTGTGTCTGTCTTCACCCCTGCAGCCAACTAATGTTCTCCGGGCTCCTTATCTCGTGTATTTCTTTAATTTCGTGTTGGATTTTCAAAGAGAGGATGTTTTCCACGGCGATGGCTTCTCCTTGACTTCAGGGTAGGAGTCTTGAATCTTGCCACCATCTGCCAATGGATGTGGAGCAAGTGCATGTGCTTTTAATGATGTCCTGAAGAGGGGCCCTGCCTGCCTGGGATCGAGGGGAGCTGTTTGTCTGGTATCCCAGTGCAGCGGCTGCTGAAAGGCAAGACCTTCCATTAGCTTAAGTAAGCATGGCAGGGGGGCCAAGAGTGCATTCCCCAGAGTCGCTGTTGGAACCGGCTTTCTTTTTCTTTCCAGGGCATCGCAAACAGCTCTCCTGCCACGTTACAAACCCTTACTTCTAAAGTCTGTTTGGATGCAATCAGCCTAACAATTGAGATACTTGACTTTCCTTTCCCTACCTTTACCTCCTGCTCATGTAAAATAGAGGATTTTATTCCAAGAGGAAACATTATGACGGCAATAAAATGACAAATTTAAGCTCAGGACATTTTCTATGCTCGGGCTTTGCTGTATACTTTTCAGTGTGGGGGACAAAGCAAACTCTCCCCACAAACAAAACCACTTCAAGCTCTTTTCAGAAATGCGATTTGCCCTTGATAAGCCAAAGAGTCAATCAGTTCACCCTCTGCTGAGGAGTCTTCGGACTTTTAAATTGCAGATCGAGTGTTTGTTCCTGAACAAAGAAAAAAACCTAACACTTCCATCTGGCTTATTTTCCTCATTGATTTGTATTGTCCTACAGTAAGATTTAAGAGCAGAAACAATGACTTATTGAATTTTATTTAAAGGAGCTTTTTGACTATCGTTAGATCGTTGAGATAAGAAAGAGATTTTAAATTTGGCATAATAAAATAAGAGTTTACTCATTTTATATTATCTCTAGTATCCCTAATATTTTAACAAAAGGGTCCTTTTTCTTTGTTTGTCAATAACTATATTTACTTAATTATTCAGTAATGTGTAAAGATTTATTTAAAAGACCCATTGGGTCAAAATGACAGATTAGAAGATAATTTTAAAGGTAGATTAGAAGAAATAACCTAAAAAGATGAATGTGGAAACATCTCGATTCAAAAGAGAACCGCCCAGGACATCAGTCCGTATTAAGGGGGTAAGTTGTGGCTAAGATGTTTCACTCAGTACATTGGACAGCTCCCAGAAACCAGAAACCGCCTGTTTCTAACAGGTAATCTCAATTCATTTTCTTCTTCCTAGCCTCTCTCTGTGTAATCAAAACAGTATAACTTTGAATTCTTCTTCTTTTAACGCATTTGTGTCTGGTGTCTCTGGATCTTCTAATAGATTTTATCTTCTTTTGCTTGTGTTTACTGTTCATTCTCCAATTTGCATTGTGATAACTCAGGCAGAGAATAATTGAAATTTGTGATCCTGGAAGATGTTAATGAAAATAGATCTTTGGTTATTACTTAGTTGATTTTTGCTAAGCTTCTTTCAAAGGGAAGGCTGAAAATAAAACTCATAGGATTGTCAACAGTGGCTATGAAGCTGGTAAATGGGAGAACTGATTTTTGTTTCAAAAAAGTAGTAACATGCTCTCTAACCTTTGTTTAAATTAATGTGTTATTAAATATTGGGCAAATTTATTGTTGATTTTTAAATTATGTTAAATGCTTCTCAGTGACTTATTTTTTATTCATTTACAACCTATTTGCAAGTGTATTAAACACCTCAGTCAACTGAGAATCTAGTTTCACCATATAATACATTGGAAAACTTAATGAAGGAAACCATGGTTGCTATTTAAATTTAAAATTTCAGAAAATGGGGGTCAGAAGCTTTCACAAGACTAAAGAGATAGTTTCATTGAACCAAACTCCTTTATGATTTTAGCCAAGGAAATGTATCTTTCTTCCCTTCCTTCCTTCCTTTCTTCCTTCCTTTCTTCCTTCCTTCTTCCTGCCTCCCTCCTTCCCCCTCCCTCCTTTCTTCTTTCCTTCCTTCCTTCCTTCCTCCCTCCCTCCTTCCCCCTCCCTCCTTTCTTCTTTCTTTCTTTCTTTCTTTCTTTCTTTCTTTCTTTCTTTCTTTCTTTCTTTCTTTCTTTCTTTCTTTCTTTCCCTCTCTCTCTCTCTCTCTCCTTCAACAGAATCTCACTCAGTCATTGAGGCTGGAGTGCAGTGCTACAATCATAGCTTACTGTGCCTCAGACTCCTGGGTTGAAGAAACTCTCCCACCTCAGCCTCCTGAGTACCTAGGACTGCAGGCACTGGCCACCTCATCAGGCTGAAGGTTTTGTTTTTTAGAGAGGAGGTCTAACTATTTTGCTCAGGCCTCAACCAATCCTCGCACCTTGGCCTCCCAAAGTGCTGAGATTACTGGCCTGAGCCACTGCACCTGGCAGAGAACGGAGATTTCAATAATCATATCTCAAAAGAAACTGTAGTAAAAGTAATGGAACCAGTGCCCAGAATTGGGTTGAAATACTTGTATTAAAGTATTAGGAACTTTTAAAATATCCTGATAGGTACACCTACAGTAACTATTTTAAAATATTTTCTTTTTTATTTCATCATAAAAATCCCAGGATAAACAGTTCTGTTTATACCACCTTAATTTCTGTTTATCTTACAAGGTTGTTATCATGTTAATATAATTAAAGCAAAAAATGTTAAAATCTAAGTTATGAAGGTTTTTCATGTATAATTACTATTAGTTATATAAATTAACAATTATAGTTATTTCATTTACAATTATAATTAATTATAGGAATAACTGAAATTCTTTTTCTCTGCTTATTGTGAAATGGTCATTTTATTTTTAGAAGACTTTTGTGGGTATTTGGTTCCACAGTAAATATACGTGGCAAAATCAGTAAATTTATAAAGTACCAATGGTGTTACAGTTCATCCTATTGGAATGAATCATTATTTTCATTTCTAGATTTGAAAGTTAAGGGAGAGATATTTTTTAAAAACTCAACTGAGGATTAAAAGAAGTTAAGTTCAACCTTGATTCCTCTTGTGTTCTAGGCCTATAGTATACAGTTATTCAGTGACCTATAGGGAGGTATTTATAAAAAGTTTGAGAACTCCTTCACAAATTTTGCTCAAAAAATTTCAAGAAATGATTATGAAATGACAATCAGTTTTGCTTATTTGATTATCTAGTTTATTTCTATTGACCATTCCCATTAGACATAAAACATTTTGTTTATACTATTAAACTGTTCAGAATCAAAGAAAAGAATGACCATGAATAAAAAATGACCCATAATTATTGAATGAGCTGAAGCCTGGGTTTAAGGGTGCTAAGCAGAGAAAGGTGGATAAACAAACCTCCAGGGAGTAAAGCAAATATGTAAATCCCCCCAATTTTAAAAACCCTACCTTTCCTTTTTCATGTCCCTTCCTCTGTTATTCTGGAAACATGAACTTTAAGGGCAAATAATAAAGATATGACAAAGGTAGATGTCTGTGATGATTGTAGGAGAAAGGCATAAGAAGTACTCCTTCCACTAACCTGGAGAAGAGACCACTGTCTTCTTCCTATTCAATTTCAAATTGTGTATGGCTGTGACCATGGCTGATTTAGAGATAGAAGAATATGCATCCATTAATTTTGTGGGGTTTTTTTTTCGTTTCATATTTTAGGTAAACTTTTTTGAAGTCCAGTGTATATACTTTAAAATTCACAAATTACATATGTGCAGCTTCATGAATTTTCAGAGTGAATGTATCCATGAAGCCAGTGCCCAAATCAAGAAATGGAATGCCTTTTTGAAGTTTGAGGTAATGTAAAAACAGTTAAGTCTTAAATTTATAGCTTGAGACTGTTTCACAAAGTGAGCACACTCACGTAACCAGCACACAAAACGGAAAAAAATCATTACAAGCATCCCATATGACCTCCCCTACAATCTTCTGCCCATATTGTCATTAACGACTCCTCAAGGTATTGCTATCTGATTTCTGAAATTTTTGCCAATTTTTGAACATTCTATAAAAATAAATTATATTCTGTATACTCTTGTGTCTTTCAGTCAATATTTTATTTATACGATTTGTGCATATCATTCTCATTGTTGAATAGTATTTCACTATGTAAATATACCACTCTTTATTTGTTCTTTCCTTTTCTTGTTGATGGACATTTGGATAGTTTCCAATTTTTAGTTACTACAAATAGAAGTATCATAGACATTATTGTACCTATCTTTTAGTGAGCGCATTTATCCTTTCCTGTTTGGGATACACCTAGAATTGGAATAGATTATGCATATGCTCAGTTTTCTTTTTTTAATTATACTTTAAGTTCTAGGGTACATGTGCACAACATGCAGGTTTGTTACATATGTATACATGTGCCATGTTGGTGTGCTGCACGCATTAACTCGTCATTTACATCAGGTATATCTCCTAATGCTATCCCTCTCCCCTCCCTCCCCACAATAGGACCTGGTGTGTGATGTTCCCCTTCCTGTGTCCAAGTGATCTCATTGTTCAATTCCCACGTATGAGTGAGAACATGTGGTATTTGGATTTCTGTTCTTGCGATAGTTTGCTGAGAATGATGTTCTCCAGCTGTATCCACGTCCCTACAAAGGACACGAACATACATGGTGTATATGTGCCACATTTTCTTAATCCAGTCTGTCACTGATGGACATTTGGGTTGATTCCAAGTCTTTGCTATTGTGAATAGTGCCGCAATAAACATACGTGTGTATGTGTCTTTATAGTGCATATGCTCAGTTTTAATGGTTACTATAAAATTGTTTTCCAAAATGGTTGTAATAATTTACACTGTCACAAATGGTATATATTCCAATTTATTCACATCCTCACCAATACTTACAGTTTTCTATCTTTTTAGTTTAAGCTGTCTTAAAGATGTATATGAGTATCTCATTTCAGTTTTATTTTACATTTCCCTGATGATAAGTAAAATTGAGCACCATTTCATGTTGGCCAATTAGTTACTGACTCTTTAATAAAGTACTGCTCCACTGTTTTTTGGATTTTTCTAATTAAAAAAATTGATTTGTATAAATATTCTGTGTATAAGTTCCATGTCAGATATATGTAATGTAAATATCTTCTCCCAACTCTGTGACTTTCCTTTTCACTCTCGTTATGGTATATTTAAAATTTCATTTATATTTTTTCCAATTTTAGGGTGGTAAAAGAGATACAATGTAAAATTTATCACTTTACCTATTTTTAAGTGTACAGTTCGGTGGCATTAAATACATTCATAATATTGTGCAACCATCACCATAATCCTTCCCAAGAACTCTTTTAATTTTATAAAATGGAAACTTCATTTTCATTAAAAAAGTAACTCCTCATCCTCTCCTTTCCTCAGCCCCTGGCAACCACCATTCTACTTTCTGTCTCTATAAATTTGACTACTCTAGGTAGCTCATACAAGTGGAATTATACAGTATTTGTCTTTTTGTGACTGGCTTATTTCACTTAGCACAATGTCCTAAAGAGTCATCTATATTTTAACACACATTAGAATTTCCTTTCTTTTTGGGGTTGAATGATATTCCATTGTATGTGTATGCCACACTTTGTTTATCCATTCGTCTGTTGATGGACACTTGGATTGCTTCCAGATTTTAGATATTGTGAATAATGCTGCTATAAACATGGATATCCACAGATCACTTTGACACCCTGCTTTCAATTTTTTTTGGATGTGTCCCCAGAAGTGGAATTGCTAATAATATGGTAATTTTATTTTTAATTTAAAAAATAATTTTGTATTCTTTAACCAACCTCTTTCTATCCTCCCCTCCCACTACCCTTCCAAGACTCTGAAAACCCACAATTCCATTCTCCACTTCATGAGTTTAACATTTTTGGCACCCACATATGAATAAGACCATGTGGTATTTTTCTGTGTCTGATTTATTTCATTTAACATAATATCCTTCAGGCTCATTTGTGCTGCTGTCTAGTTTTAATTTTTTGAGGAACCACTAAACTGTTTTTCACAGTGGCTCTACCATTTTACATTCCTACCAACACTGTGCAAGGGTTCCAGTTACTCCACATCCTCACCAACACTTATTTTATGTTTGTTTGTTTGTTTAGATAGTAGCCACCTTTACGGGTGTGAGTTTGTGTCCTACTATAGCTTTGATTTGCATTTGCCTAATGATTAGTGATGTTGAGGATCTTTTTATATGCCTATTGGCTATCTGTATATCTTTTTTTTGAGAAATGTCTCTTCAGGTCTTTCACTCATTTTTGAATTGGGTTGTTTACTTCTTTTTTTGCAAGACCTTTACTGGACAGAAAGTTTCTATGATTTATTTTATGTATTATACATTTTGAAACCTTGTATATGTCTGAAAAGTATTCTGAGAAAAATACTGATTGTTTCTTTATGTATATTTAAGTAAAAATAGCTCTCGATATATCCTGGATATCAATCTTTTATCAGATACATGATTTGCAAATACTTTTCTCATTCTATAAGTTGTGTTTTTACTCTGTTAATGGTGTCTTTTGCTGGGCAAAAGTTCTACATTTTCATGAAGTCCAATTTGTCTATATTTTATTTTTGCTTGTACCTTTGGTATCATATCTAAGAAATCACTGCCAAATCCTATGTTGTAAATCTTTTACTGTTGTTTCTTTATTTCTAAGAGGTTATAGTTTTAGGTCTTATGTTTAGGTCCTGACCCATTTCGACTTAATTTTTGTATATAGTGTTAGGTAAGGGTCCAACTTCATTCTTTTACATGGGGATATGCAGTTTTCCTGGTTCTGTTTGTTAAAAACACTATCTTTTCTCTATTGAATGATTTTGATATCCCCATCAAAAATCATTTGACCATATATGTGAGGGTTTATTTCTGGGCATTCTATTCTATTTCATTGGTTTATTTGCCTGTCTTTATGCAAGAACCACATTGTTTTGTTTACTGTAGCTTTGTAGTAAATTTTGAAATCAGGAAGTATGAATGATTTAATATCTTTAGATGAAAAGAAGTTCTTATTTTTAGTGTAGTCAAAATTATCATTTTTTACTCCTTAGTGTTATGTCACGTTTAAGAAATCTTAACATATTTTAGCATCATGAAGATATTATTTTACGCTTTCTCCTAAAAGCCCTTTTTTTCTTTAACATTTAGAACTGTAACCAACCTAGAAATGACTTTTGTATGGTATGAGTAATAAAGGTGGTGATCAAAATTTATTTGGTTTTCAATTGACCCACGAAACATTTATTGAAGCTATCATTTTTTAATTAACTTTCTCATTTTATGAACTATTTTCAAACTAAATGAGAACTTTTTTGTTCTTAGGGAGCTGTAGAAAAGAATTTATAAGGAAATCAATTTTGGATTCGTCCTATTTTTTAACCTTACTTTAGGGGTCAACTCTTGCACTTTAGTCCAACCCTATTTTTTGCCAATTCCTATTATAATCTATGTGCAAATAAAACATAAGGCCTCCCTAGGAATGCCTGTAGTTTAGGGATTGGGCTTACATTTTCTTTAATGGATTAAAGAGTATATTGTAATTTGTACAGGGTCAATGAGTCTGTTGAAACTCTAACCTCGTTTTATGTAAAAAGGAGCCAGGACAATGTGTAATGAATAAATCGCTGTGTTCTCTAACTTCACTTACCAAAATTAGGCCAGTGGGCTGTGACTTGGCCCTTGGCTATGTTTCTCCTTCCTGCCCATTTATTGATTTTCATTTCACCACTGGTACCCTAGGTAACCATAATTATGGTATGCAAGATAAGGCATGAAAAATGTAAGTGATATGATTTGTTGAGGTTATAAGATTTATGTGTATGTTGTATCTCACATGGGTTAGGGGAGTGAATAGAATATAATTATACTCCTAAAAACTGAATCTGTACTTTCTGTCTTTGAAGTTCCGGAGTTGTTAGAAGTAACAACGAAGAGCTCGACAGGAGGTATGATCCACCTTAACGTTCCAGTGCAGAGAATGAATGCTTTTTTTTTTTTTTTTTTTTTTTTTTTTTTTTTTTTTTTTTTTTTTTTTTTTGGACGGAGTCTGCTCTGCCGCCCAGGCTGGAGTACAGTGGCTGGCTCTCAGCTCACTGCAAGCTCCGCCTCCCGGGTTCACGCTGTTCTCCTGCCTCAGCCTCCCGAGTAGCTGGGACTACAGGCGCCCGCCACCTCGCCCGGCTAGGCTAGTTTTTTGTATTTTTTAGTAGAGATGGGGTTTCACCGTGTTAGCCAGGATGGTCTCGATCTCTTGACCTCGTGATCCGCCCGTCTCGGCCTCCTAAAGTGCTGGGATTACAGGCGTGAGCCACCGCGCCCGGTCTGAATGCTTATTTTTAATCACTGACAAGAAACACCAAATCTGATGATCTACTCTTTCAAATATTATGTAGGCAATTTACATTTAATTAGGAATGAGGAAAGAAGGAAGAGGTAAAGTTACTGGATGGAGCAGCCTTTTATTGTGTGAAGTGCTTCTCTTTGTTAAGATGAACTAATCTCATTGTCTAATATTGAGAAACTAAACGATGTAGGCAACTGCTTATCCTGTCCACCTACATTACCTTCTTTGTGCCACAGATAATCTGGCAGGGACTGCACGTTGTTCCTCAGTGTCTACTTACTCTTTCTGCCTTTTGGTAATAGAACCACCCCCACATATTTTAGGTGGCATATTTTTACCCCACTACCTTGATGCCAAGGGGATGAGTGGCATTGATATGTGCAAGTTAAAGTTGGTCTTTTGGATAGCAAACGATGTGCCTTCTGCTTGCTTTTGTTGCCTTCTTACTATTGCCTAAAATGTGAGAATGTTGGTAGTGAGCTAGAATTAGCCACGTAGCAAAAGGTATCACTGTATGGCAAGATTTGGAAAGTTTTTTTCTGTGAAGGGCCAGATAGTACATATTTTAGGTTTTACAGGCTGTGCCACAACTACTCAAGTCTGCCATTGTATTGTGAAAACACCATAGACAATACATAACTGATGGGTGTAGCTATTAAGAACTTTATTTACAAAAGTGGAAGAAAGGCAGAATTTGGCTCTCAGATCATAGGTTGCTTACACCTGCCTTAGGGAATGGCAGAGCCACAGAAAACTGGAACTTAGTGTGACCTGTAGAGTAGAGCTGTAGCTCTCAAATACAGAGTAAAGGTTGGAGTATACTTCTAGTGTATCTCATATCTCTTTATTAAAGTGATATGCTTTCTGCTGGCACCCAAAAATCTGGAAGATGATTCGAAGATTAAGCAGATAGATATGCTTCTTTACATCTATTTTAAACTATCATTTATAAAAACTGCTTAAAATATGTCATTACTTTTTTCATCTCAGGTTTTTTCTCTTCCTATGAAATAATTCCATTTCAGTTAGCCTTTGGGATAAATCTCTCTTTCAAATTTTCAATTATATTAGTTCTTACACTGGTTGTTGTTTGAACCCTCTCCAAATTCTTTATTTCTTTTTCTAAAGGTGGAAAATTAGAGAGGTATAAAGGAAAAAAATATCCCCCCAGATGCTATAAACTACTATGTTCAAATAATTTTTTTCTCATTTCTTATACTACATCTTGGTATATTATTTTAATTGTGATTTTATTTGTAATAAATGTTATTAGGTTTTGCATTAATCCTTAAATCTGTGAGTTATTTGTATATTTGGAGACTAAATGCTATATGTGTGATTTTGTGATTTAATATTTTTTCAAACATTTTTGCTATTATACTATTCACTTATGATGCAAAGAAAGTATTAGTATAAGTTGTAACACATGAAACTGACAAATTCAATCCATTTTTAACCTATAAAATGGGCAGTTTCATTTGATTGAGCCTAGTTTATTAAGAGGTACTCCCACTTAATGAGAAAGTAAAATTTAAAAATATAATTCATATACATTACTATACTACTTGCATTAACATATAACAAATTAGAATAATGTTATCCTATTACACGGTAAGTTTATTGCAAAGTAAATTTAACAATATATTATACAATTTTTTTCAAAACAATTTTATTGAATGCTTATGAAGTGCTTGATCTAAGCCTTGATCCAGGAATTGACCTAAGAGTTGGGTATAAATCAGTGAACAAAATAGGTATCTGCATAAAAAACTTCGTTATTGTGTTGAAGGTGGTGAGTGCCATGGGAGAAATTGTTCAGTATATGGGTGAGTGCTGGAATTTGGGGGCAAGTTCCTATTTTAAATAAAGTTATTAAGAAGAAGTATGATATTCAAATAAATACTCAAAGGCAATAGGGAGTTAGTTAACTGCATATCAGGTGAGAAGTTTCCAGGCAGAAAGAACTGACATTTCAATGAAGATAAGGTAGAAGGATGCTGGGGATATTGGAGGAACATCACAAAGGCCTCTATGACAGAAAAAAATGAAGGGAAAGAAGGATACTAGGTGATGAGGTCAGTTTGGTAACAGGAGTCAGGGTATTACAATGAATGACCTTTTTAGCCATTTAAGGATCTTGGCTTTTACTTTGATTAAGATGTAATCCATTGGAAACTTTTGACCATTTACTTGCAGTTTGAAAGGATTCCCTCTGGCTAATGTGTTGAGAATAGAATCTATGGGAGACAAGGAGGGAGAGGGAAACCTGATGAGGGGCTATGCAGTAACCCATATTGGTAGTGGGTGCAGTGATAGCAAGGGATTGTTACCCGGATACAATTTGAAGAAAATTCAACAAGATGTGTTGATGGATTGTATGTAGATTGTGAAGAAAAGAAAAGAGTCAAGAATGATCTCAAAGTTTTGGCCTGTGTACCTGGAAAGAAAGAGTTGTTATCAGCTAACATAAGAAAAACCCCAGGAAGAGGAGATCTGGGGCATGGCAAAGATCAGGAGATCCGTTTCATTTTGAACACCTTAAGTTTAATATATTTATTTGACAGACAAGTGGAAACTCTAAGTAAGTTTCTGTCTCTCTCAGGGTAAAAGTAATCATCATGTCTTACAGGGTGCTACATATTACACTATTTTTACACCCTAATACCTATGAGAACACATCTCATTTTTCCCCTTCTCCTCACTCATTTTAGTTATGTTGGTTTCTTTTCTGTTTCTCTCTCTCTTCCTCTTTCTCTCTCTCTTTCTAGACAGGGTCTCACCCTGTCACCCAGGAGTGGTATAAACATGGCTCACTACAGCCTCAACCTCCTGTGTTCAAGCGATCCTCTCACTCAGCCTCCTCAGTAGCTGGGACCACAGGCACGTGCCACCACTTCCAGCTAATTTTTTATTTTTTATAGAGATGACGTCTCACCATGTTGCCTAGGCTGGTCTCAAACTCTCAGACTGAAGCAATTCTTGCAGCTCTTGGACTCAAGCAATTCTCCTGCCTTAGCCTCCCAAGTGTTGGTGTTACAGGTGTGAGCCACTGCACCCAGCCAATTGTTTCTCAAATATTATCTGACTCAATGCCTTTGCACTTCGGCTTCCTCTGACTGTAATACTCTTTCTCAGATATTCACATATCTCACTCTATCACTTCCATCACTCTGATAAACAGGTCCCTTGATAATCCCAGTTTATAAGAGAAGCCTTCTATATTATATCAGGTGATCCCTTACCACCCTATATAAACTAGTACTCTCCTCCTCTGTCTTACCTTCCCTAATACTCTTGCCTTGCTTTTTTCTCCATAGCACACAAACCACCTAGCACAATGTATATTTTCATATATACTTGGTTCGTTTTGATTTTCTTCACTAGAATATGAGTTCCAAATGGTAGCCATGGAACTGCACTGCTCAGATTTTTCTTTCAGCTTCAAGGATTGCAATTAGCTAACATGCTTCTATTGCAGTGCCTTAGAGAGCCAATACAGAACTCAAGCCTAGACCATGTTCTTTTTGGACAGCCCCAACAGAAAAGGACTATTAGGGCTTGGTCATTTCTGTCCAATGTGGGACTTCTCCAAAGATATTATTTGCTCCAGATCTCCCCGTTTTCTTTGCTGAGACTTTTTTCAGCTCTGCAACACACTAGACACTCTTCTTGTCTAGTTCTGATTCCTTCCCTTTTTCCTTTTACAAATATCAGATTCATATTCTGGCCTCAAGCTTCACCCACGTCAATTCTGTTTATTTCCCCTTTATATTTCTCAAGATTTACCATGCCACTTTCCATCCTTCCCAAATCTCTTGAATTCCTCACTTCGTCTTAAGTCTTAGTATCTTATTCATGAAGGCTCTGCATGGAGATAGTTGTTACTGGGAGCATTCTAAGTAAGTAGTAACTTGGGGTTTAGGGATTGGGTTACCCCCACCTTCCCTGCCTGTGGCTGACGCTGAGAACCTCATCCTGGATGGTGGGTGGAACACAGATAGTCCCTGGCACAAAGAAGTGGTGCATTTGATAAAAATTTCACTGGGATGACTGGAAAGATGTTTGAGTGGAGGGGATTATACTGGGTGATGTAATAAAAATGTGGAGGATACAAAGGATAATGATATTGACTGATTGTTAATAAACCGCAATGATGTTCTAATGAAAAATAGTGAAAAGTTGCAATCAGTTAACTAATAATTTCTAAAAACGGTGAAGGCCAAGATTCTTATCTCCTGCAATGGGAGAACAGAAAAATCTGAAAATCAAATTTAGGACTTAATAGTTAGAGTTGTTGGGTTTCAAAAATGATTAAATAATCCACCAAGACAGCAAAGGTCCTGTTGAATCATAAGCTATGGGTGCCAGGTGGACATTTTGGAGTGTTGTTTCCAGGGATGAGCAGGCAGGAAGAGGAGCCGTCATCCTCTGATAAGCAGGAGGAGGTAGGAGGAAAATGTAGCGAACTCCGATGATCCACTTTGGTGCCTCTTGGCTCTCCCTTGCTCAATCGTTGACTGAGGAGGATATGATTACACCAGACTCAGATTTCTCCAGAAAGCTAGTTTGAGCTACATCACTAGGTAAGCTCCCAAGACCAGCAGAGATGATACCAGATTGGGGAATCTTTAGAATACGGAGTGGAAAAGGAAGACAAGGAGTACCAACTGTAACTTCAAGAACTGCAGTAATGGGATTATAGTTGGTTCCACTAACACCTCTCTTCTAAATTCTCGCTCAGGAAGAGAGACTAACTGAACTTCGAAGGGTCCAACACTCAACACTTGTATAGAGAAGTGAATCACATGGCACAAAGAGTAAAATGTGGCATCCATAGAGGTGCGATGCTCAGATCTCTATTCTAGGAAGAAATTGTTCAGCTCTAAGGAGTGCACTTAGCTGACTGCCTTCAACTGCAACAGCTACTGAATCCACTGCAACTTTCAAGCTGAAGACATGCTCTTCTCACTGAGTCTCTAGCCAATGACTGAGCATGGTGATAGTAGTAAAACCTGGCCATTTTTGCCCATTGTGAGACTCTTCTAATAGAAAAGCTCTGTGCTATAGCTGTTTCTTGTATTAACTGAGACAGTGTTGTATCTGCAGCACAGTCTAGTGCTCTTTATGTCTAGTTTTGCTTCCTCCCCTCTTTCTTTTCACAGATGTTATATCTTTATGACAGTCTGAAGTCCCTTCTTGCCCAATTCTGCGTATTTCCTCTTTGTAGTTCATAGCTCACTTACCCTTACCCCACCACATATATTTACCTCTTGCATTCCTAACTGTTCTCAGTATGAGGACAAGAGTTGTCTTTCTAATTCTGAACTAAATTTCCAGTGTTTTGAACAGTATCTTCCAAGTTACAGGCATTAAATAAGTAAATTTTGAAAATTGCAACCTGAGTTACACATGATAGTTATCTCCCTTCTCGTTAGTTTGTAAGCTCTTTCAAGACTGGTATGATAATAATAATAGTAGTAGTAATAGCTACTGAGTACTTACTATGTGTTAAGTGCTGTGCTTATATTACCTCATTTAATACTTACCATAACCCTGTATAGAAGGGTTTCTCCTTTCCTCATTTTTAAAACAAGTCTCCAAATGATTGAGTTTACAATGTGCAAATGCCCAAGTATCATTTTTTTCAATGAATAATATTGCAATAAGTTCACTAGATATTTCCATTAAATAACTTTAAGCAATGATACTAAGGATATTATTTGTACTTATTTCTGTCTTATATTATCTCTTCTAAATGTAAGGGATTTTCTTAAGTTTAAAAATGCCAATTGTATCAGAACTAACAACTTTGAAATGGAAGGCTTCCTAACCATTTTCCTGCTTCTTGACTCACCAAACTTTGGGCAGGGTTTTCTGGTTATCCTGCCACTGTCTTTAAGTTCTTTGTGGCTTCTGATAGCTATCATTTGAGGATTACAGAATCTCCCTTTGGTTAGTATCATGGATGGAGAAAACCATTAACATGGTAAAAGCCATTACTTCTTGATCCCTGTGGGTCCTGAAAGATGATGACCTTCAGGAGCATGTTCACAAGTGTTTCTCTGTGCCAAGAGAAAATTCAAAATTTTAAAACAAATTTCCCTTCCCTTTATCCAAGTAGCCTTAAATTTATATCAATTATCTTGTTTAGCAAAGTGAATTGATACACTCTTTTTATCTTCTTCCTAGAGTACAGACTCAAGAAGACCTCATTCAATACATTCCCTTGGGATTTCATGTGGTATTCAGATTGAATTCCGAGCTTATCCTGTTTCTTTATTTGAAAGCCACACTGGCTCTCTTACACACCATTAACTTAAAGACCCTCTAAAAGCAAAGTGCCCACACCCAAGAATGGCTACTGGATCGACAGAACTCTTCTGGAGTCTTTCACTCCCTTTTTATCCCTCCTATGTATGCAGTCTCAGTCTTTCTCCCTATCTCCCCAGGCTTCAGAATTTAGTATGTTACTCCCACATGGATTATTATACTCTAGATTTGATCTGTTATTCTCCTCCATGGTTAGATGACTTTGAAGCGGCTCTTGGAACCATTAGCAGCAGATTGGTTATCCTCAGTAGGAATCTCTGCTTGAGGTTTTTCTTTACAGAATTCTACTCTGATGGTTGTTACAGGCTAATTGATCTCTCTCTGTCTCTCTCTTTCTCTCTGTGAATGCATTAGGGATTCTGTGATCAAAGTTTTATATTCATTATAGGGTAAAGTTGTAAGATGGTAGACATAAGTAAAGATGGTAGAGGTTATTAGATACTAAATATACTTTTTAAGATATTAGAGAAAAAGTGGTCAAATGGTTAAAAAATTTCTGAGAATTTGTCTGTACTTTATAGATAAAGACTTGCAAGGTTTGTTTTGTTCTGACTCCAGCTCATAATCTGGTGACCTTGACCTTGCTTGAATATCAAGTTTCAACTTGATGTTCTGTATAAGACAAAAACTGCGTAGGGCAAGTATGAGCTGGTTCAGTAATACCCTTGGAATTAATAAACTAACGACATAAAGAAATACCATAATGTTGTTAGCCATTGTCAATTTACTTTCTGTCATCTGAGAAGAAACGCCCTAAACACATACACTAGTATAGTGGAGTGGGACTCTGGGGCCTTAGAAATTTTAGGGTTCCATATTGCATCTTTTCTCTTTTCCCATTTTTCTCACCTCGTGCTTTCATTCAGTGACCCTCAGATCTCATAATACTCTCCTTTTCCACTAGGCTAGGGGCTCCACCATGATTGATAATATAATACTAAAATAATTTTTAAAACTACTGAGCACTTACTATGTATTTGGCACAGTGCATGTGCAGTCTCTTTCCCTCTTGCATTTGAATGATGAGTTTCATTCTTTACCATGTATCTCCAGAGGGAATTAGTCTTTTTCCAGTATGATATGACTATGGTTAATAACTTGATTAAAGCTTTGGTAGATTAGTTTCATTACCTAGGTTAAATATTGGCCTGGAATATTCCACTGCAGGGTTCTCTAAGAAGAGCAGAGGAATTTTGATGCTTATTGGTGTGATTGTATGATGAAATTTTACATATCACATATACAATCATTTAAAGTATGCTATCATTAGGATCTTAATTTATTTAATGTAATGGAGAATTATGTTCATAATGTGACAGTGATAGTTCTGAAGAAATCAATCGAGACATATTTCTAAATAACAGTAATGGAGAGAACACTGGCTTTTAGGAAGAGCACAGGTCCTCTCTCTAGTCCTTCTCTTACTTCATTTGCAAGGCAGATAAGAAATTTCTGATGGAGATTCTAGGACATTTTATTGGGTCATCATCCTAGTGGGCAGAACTTGCAAAGGTGAAGCTTCTGCCCACCTACTGATTTTCCTTTCTTCTTCTTGCTCTTTATTCCATTGTATGAAAGTAATAAGATTTCTGGAATCCTCACATGTCAACCTGTCCTCTGATTTCATTTTCCTCCTTTCTGAGTCTCTGAGTCTTTTTGTTCTACAGAAGTGGGAGTATTCTTTAGACAAGCCTTAATGAACACAGATCTGAAAAATGCAAAGTACAGCTTTGAACATAAGGTGATGACTCTCATTTGAGCTGAAGACCACCTGTCTCAGAATGACCAGTTAGCTAAAGAGTAGATTCCTGGACCCAACTCAAAGACAAAGAATCAGAATACCTAATGGTATACGGAGATTAACCTATTTAGGAGATTGTTATGTATGCTAAGAATTGAGGTTTATTTTAGCAGTGATTCTTCATTCTGGCTGCATATTAGAATTTCCTGTGAATTGAAAACTATTGATAGTGGAGCCACATTCCTAGGAAATTAAATCAACATTTAAGCTGAATTTCCCCAAAGAATTCTATTATGCAGAGAGATTTGAAAGCCATGGGTTAGGAAAATAGTGTTACCTGAATAGTGTAATCTTATCTTTGACTTGCTTTGCTTTCTCTCTGACCCTATAGTATATGGTCCAATCAAAGCTGCATTCTTATAGAACCAGTGCGGTCAGCACTTCCAACAAGAAGAAATATGAGATGTATTTGGAATTAATAATAACAAACATGAACTAGAATACTTGTATTGAGCTGTTAGCCTGGGAAACTTTATTATAATGAGTTATAAACCTAAAAATACAATCATGAGGTAAATTCAAGTTGGATAAATTGTTTACTAAAAAATGGAATAGATTTTTAAGCATATTAAACCAATAATTCTCCTCTGAGGTTTGAAAGATAATAATGAGGGTATCATTTAAAATGAAAAGAAAAACCTTCTCTGTCTTATTCATCCTGTAGGTGATAGTAATCTGATGCATGAAGTCCCAATTACTGCAACTGCTGCTGAGTTTTTAAATCACCATTATATTGCTAAGACATAAATCAATATTCAGATTAATGTTCTCAGTGTGTCAGGTGATCTCCTATATGGCTTTCCAGGTTCTTAGGTATGCGACATATTTTCTTAAAGGATTCTATATTCCAATGTAACACACATACACACACACACACACACACACACACACACACACACAGTGCTCTGAAATATGCGTATTTGTCTATATAGTTACTGAAGTAACTATACATCTATACATTTTATTTATTTGGTGATAATAATTTTAGGGAAACTGAACATTCATTTCATTGATGTGACTTAGCTTTCTCATTTTGAAAACAGTAATGGTAATTTAAATGAACAGAAAAATCAGCAGTGATTTCTATAATGCAATGTTTGAATCAAATAGTTAAAACCAAAATCTCAAATTACAGCACACTGGATATATTTTGTTCATCAGAGAGCTGAATTTACTAAGAATATTCATCCACAAAGGGAAAGAAAAATCTATATGCATCAATCTATTATCACATTGCCTTAATTGATACATAATGATAATTGTGAAGATATTAATTTGTTTTATTTCAGTTTTAAATCATTTTACTGCCATTATTCTACTAAATACTCAAGTAGATTAGGGTAGAAATCAATAGAAGGATATGGTTTTGTGGTTAAGATGCTAAGTCTAACAAAATTGTGTAGGTTGAAATAATGCTAAACTCGGTAAAAGTTTGCATACTACAAAAGAGTTACAAAATACTATACTTAGGGCATCTTAAAACTCATAAAACTTTTTTGGTAGATAAATAATATTTTAGGTTTATAAGAGACAATCATCTACATCTAAGGCAGACTTGAGAAATGAACTTGGTTTAATGAGGAAGTATGAATAAATTATATAAGCTTTAAAACTATCTAAATAAATTTCTGCCCTAATATCAATTTCCATTTTCCCAAATCTACTTGATTCCCAGATTATTTTGATTTGCTCTCTGCAGTTATCTCCAAATGTTCTTGAAGGTTATTTCTATCTCTTAATACATGTGACATATTATTATCAATAAAGAACTTCTCTGACATGCTTTCACACAAAACCTTCAATTGCTTAATAGTTTATTTATTTTGTTGTATAGATACACACCAATATATATTTATATAACAAAATAAATAACAAAATGTTGCATCTATATAACAAAATTAATAAACAATTATATATATATATATAAATCGTATACATATGAAATCCTCAAATCCTTTGTATACTATTAAAGACCCTTCAGACTCACCCTGTATTTTGACTTACCATTTACCCTCACCTGCCCTCTTTCATCTCTCTTAGCCATCCCAACAATACATTTTCTCATTCCTGATTATTTGCGCTTGGTACTCCCTTCTCTTCTCATTCTACACCCCTGAGTTACATTATGTCACTCCTCTGCCCAAAATGTTTTCCATTTCCTAATTGGTCTCTGAATATCTTGCCCTGCTATAACACATATTACATTCAACAGCTAAATGTGATTATTTTAACATGGAAAATCTGATCACCACCATCCTGCTTACAACCTTTAAATGATTTTAATCATTTTTAGGATATATTAAGAAATCCCTGATATGACTAACAAAGCCTCCAGTAATCTGATTGCTGCCAAGTTCGCTATAACCATCTCTCCGTGTTTCTCTTTGCTTTAGACATGCTTATGGTTTTTGAATTCCAAGAATGGGCCATAATACCTAAAAGGACATCTGACATGTAAAACATTTTCCCTGCCCTCTGCCACCATGTCCTTCTGATTTTTTCCAGTTCTTAAGGTAGGAAATTGTACCTACCTAGAGATTGTAGAGTTGGTATGCTTTTAATGAAATAAAATAAAACACAAGAGACTTCCATTTTAGGCAAGGTGGAGAAAAGGCACTGAATTTACCCTACTACCTGAAAAAAGAGACAATGGAAAAAATATATGAAAAACTTATCAGGTGGTAGGATTTTCAAACAATCTGCAAAACCTTCCCATCACCTAACTTGTGGTTGTAACTTTTGGTCACTTACCTAGCCATTACGCATTTCTTCTGTAATGCCATATCAGCAAATTTAATTTTATGTATATTAAAATCAAATCAAATTCTACTCAAAAAGAATCAAAGCCATATATGTAAACATAAAACTACAAAACTCCTAGAAAAAATATAAGAAAAAACCTTTGCGATCTTGACTTGAAATTCATGATCCATAAAAATATGAAATTGATAAATTAGACTTCATCAAAATTAAAACTTTTGCCTTTCAAAGCATGGTTAAGAAAAGCCATAGTCTAGGAGAAATGATTTTCAAATTACATATTAAAATACTTAGGAATTATATTTAAATTATATTGAAAATACTTTGAAAACATAATTATTAGAAAACAAACCATCCAGTAAAAAGCTGTGCAAATTTTTGAACAAATATTGCAAAAATTCAGCAAAGAAAAAATATTTATAGTAATAAGCACACGAAAAGAAGCTCAACATCATTAGTCAATAGGGAAATATAAATTAAAACCACAGTGAGATATCATTATATATCTATCAAAAATGGATAAATTAAAGAGACTAATTATACTAAGTGTTGGCAAATATGTGGAGAAATAGGATTTCTTATGCACTGTTAGGTGGAATGTAAAATGGTATGACTGCACAGTAAAAAATGTATCAGTTTTTAAATAAGTTAAACATTTATCTGCCCTACGAGTTAGCTGTTTACTCTTAGTTATTTTGCCAAGAGAAATAAAAGTATACATGTGGCACACAAATGTTTATAGCAGATTTACTTGTAATACCCCAACCTTTCTTATAATTTTGTCATACACCATCCAAATGTTCATCAACAAATGAACAAATTGTGATACATCTGAAGAATGGAGTACTACTCAGCAGCAAAAAGGAATGAACTATTAGTACACATTATAAAAAGAAATCAATCTTAAATATGCTGAAAGAAAATAGATAAATGTACATATTCTGTGATTCCATTTGTGTAAAGTTCTAGTAAGTGTATTGTAACTAAAAGCAGGTCAGTGGCCAGTGAACTAGGGGTACATGCTTTACCAAGAGGAATTCCTAAGGGAGATGAGGAAACTTTTGGTGGCAAAGGATGTGCTTATTATTTTGATTGTGGTGATGGTTCCATAGGTGGATCCATATATCAAAACTTATCAAATTATATTTAAATATGTGTAGTTTATTACATGTTAGTTATGCCTCTATAAAGCTGTTTCATCTTAAAAAAGAAACGAATGTGTCTAGTAGGTAAAGCTTCCCTTAAGCTACTTCTGTAGCTCTCCTGAGTTGACAAGAGGTGCAATTACTCAGCAGAATGTGTGGGGTGCTACCAAGATTAATAGTTGCTAACTGAAAGGTTTGGAGAATGTGACTTCTGTTGACTTGAGAATGAATCTGGGTTCTTGCAGTATAAACCTGGAAATTCTCAAAACCTTATAAGCTGTTATCAGTTTAGTTATCTGGCCCATGATCTAATTATGCATTTCTTAAATTGCCTAGTTTTGTGTCATCTGCAATTCAGTAAGATTGCTTTGGAACCTGTTGTTTAGATTGTTTATAACACCTAATGCAGATAGAATTTTGTGGAATCCAGTTTGTACTTGCCTTAATTGATTTTGGCAACTCTGAAAAAGGCTTTCATAGAATAATTTTAAATAAAATGTTATAGTGAATTACACATACTGGACATGCTTTTAAAAATATCTTGATTACATTTATCATCAATATGAAACCTAATGCAATTGTCATCCTAAATATTGATGATATTTAAAGTAATTCCATTATTTTGGAAGCTTGAAAAGTCTCTATTTGTGGTGAACAATTAAATGTAGGACCAATGGTTTTAGTAAACAGACTAAAAAATATGAAAACCACATAACCCAAGTAGTTATATAATACTAAACAAACTTTCTGAAACGTATTTTTAGGGCTCTATTCAGTCCAAAATACATGGAATCAGCAGTTTTTCCATGGATTATTTTTTCTGATGGCTTAATATTCTGGTCTTTGCTGACTGAAATTATAGTTGGAGTACTGGAATTTACATTGCAGTAAAATTCCCTTCCTTTGCTGTTCAATGGGTATGGCTTTTAATTAGTTGATGGCTTTTAGTTTTCCTAATGTTATAAAGATTACTCAGTATATATAAAGTATATAAATAATTGTATTTTAAGCCACATAGACCAAAATTAATTGGAATTTTTAAAAGTTAGAAAGTAATAATATTTATTTCACATCAAACATGAAATCAGTATTATTATATAACCTTGCTCACATAGACAGTATTAGGCCTTATGTTAACAATCAATAATGAGATTCTATCTAACTTTTAACAGTTTGGTGGGGCAGTTCTTAATAGTCTATAATTATTAGCCCTTTTTTAAAAGACCCCTTTTAAAGCCCTTTTAAAATCTTTTTTACAGATTGCTAAGCAGATGATTGTTTAATTGAATAACATTGCTTACCTAAATTCAAGTGATAAGGTTAAAACATGCTTCTATTTTGTAGGTTAGCTTGCACTCATTCATGCTACTGGAGATCTAGACTAGCAGTTTGTTAAGAACAAACTTTGTTTTCAGATATTACTATTCTGATAATGACTGAACTGTACACGTTGGTGTTACCTTTAATATCACATTGGCCTTTGCCAGACATACCTATTTTGTCTAAAGACTAGTTTGCCAACTTTATTTCTAACTTTTGTTTGTTTTTGTTTTTGTCATATCTGCCTCTTCCTCTCCATTCTTTTCTACAGCTGTAGTTTGGCACTTAAACTATCTTTCAATGGGACAAGAATGCTAACCTCTCAGGTAGACTTTCAGACTTTTCCCAGAAAAATATTTGAGTCATGGTATAAAGAATCATATTTCAATGCTATTTTGATATGCCAATTTAAATACTTTATCTATCTCTTGAAGCTTGACCTGATTTTTAATTCTTAATTTTATTACAATATAATGTAATGTTTTGTCATTGTTTTCAAGGTTTCCAACTACTTGCACTCTCCCTATCTACTGTAGGTATATACTCTTTAGCAGCACTATCTAATAAAACTATAATGTAAGTCGTATATGTAATTAAAGTTTTTCTTCACATATATCCTGTAATAATCTGAGTCTAATCAAGGACAGAAATCACACAGTAACTTAAATAGGGGAAGTTTAATATAATGAATTATTAAGCTAAGATAAAACTATGAAGATTTAAAAAGAACTCTAAAAGGTATGCTAGAGTTGAGGAAGAGTAGTCAAGGAAGGATAACCTTGAAAGTGGGGGCCCTCTTTAAGGCTGGGGTCCATACTCCCTGGAAAAAAGTATGATTTCAGCTCACTGGACAGCAGATAATCTGCTAGATTGCCTGGGCAACAGTGATGGTCTACAGTTGCTGAGCAGCAAGGAACAATCCCTGAGGGTGCGACTGTGGCAAGCTGAGGCTAGTAGGTGGGTATTCAGAAAGAGTTGGGGCACTCTTGTGGGTGTGGTGTCTGTATCAGAAGGGTTGTGGGAAGGTGATGAGGGCCTGTGCACCCCGGACACATAGTTAGGGCTGAGTACCAACAAATAAATATCCTCAAACACCCACATGCTGAGTGATTGTTAATTGGGAACAAAATAAAACCCCAAAGCTCAGCAGTCAGACCAGGAAGAGAAGTATTCTGCATCCTGCAATGTCCCTCTAGCACCTGCAACTGACAATGCTTAAAATCATATTGCCTATAAAGGAGAAATGCTTTAAGAATCCAGTTCATTATCACAAAGCAGGTACTTAAGGGTGACTTTGGAACTCAGAGGCAATAAATTCATAGTGGACACAGTCATATTAGAAAAACTCAAGTGAAATAAATAAATATAATATTGAATGCAATTTAACAGCATATTATTTCAGCATTTAACCAATATAAAATTGTTAATGAGATATTTTACTCTTTTAATACTAAGTATTCAAAATTCAGTGTATACTTTACACTTACAACATAATTTGGACACTAAATTTTCGTTGTATATATTTGATGTATATTCAAATTCCATAAAATGTATAGTTGAAAAGGTAGATTAATACACTCAAATTATGTCAAGTTTACTTAACAGTTTTCCAATAACTTAATGGAGAACCCCAAATCATTTTTATTAACATTCAAATACATATTGATAAAACTGATTCAGTTATTAGAAGGATTCATAGAACTTTAAAAGTATATTAATTTCAATACGGTACCTGTCCGAGTTAAGTAAATTCACTAAATCGTCAATAACTTCATATTATTAACATTAAATTCAAAAGAATTTGGCAAAATTGAAAATTGTGAATTTATCAACATCAACAAAGTGTTCTGCAAAATTTCTTGCAGTTTTTCAGTCAATTTACATAATGCTGTCAAATACATTTAAAGTTTTGCATTTAGATCCATGTTGGAAAAATGAATAAAAGCAATATTATTGACTATAAGATGAAGTTTGAATTTTAACATGAATTCTCTTATCTGTATATCTAAGTCACAGATAAGCTTTTCCTTTCCTTGAAGGATCAAATTTAGCTTATTCATATGCCATTTGATACGGCTTATAATTTGATAAACAAGAAACTCATCAGACTTTTAAATAAATTATGTTAACTTGAATGTTAGCTTGAACAGAACATTTTATAACAAGATACATCTAGGTCCTTAACTTTCTATAGATATGGAGCAGACAAAGTTACTTAGCTCCAAACACAGGTGAAGATAGAGCCATGTGTCATGGTAAGCCACTCTCAGGCAACTCAGTTGGCTTTAATCAAGTAACTGCAGACATGTATTTAGCTTTGTAATAGATATGTGACTACTATGAACCTTCCTTTCCTCCTTCTCCCTTTTTGAATTGGAGCACCTACTGAAGTTTTCCTGTCTCTTTTCCACCACTGTAGGTGAACAGATGACTTGTTTCCTCACAGTGAGGAGAATGATTCTCAAGGAACTACTTCCAAGGAACTGTGCCTAGACTCATCTCTACTTGAACTTGATGTAGATAAAATTCTCAACTTTTAGTTGATGCAATAATGAAAGGAGGCTGTTAGGGGTCTTGAAATGAGTGAAATTGTTTTGTACATGGAGGGATGTGAGTTTTTGTGGCCAGTAGCTGGGCTGTGATAGTTACTCTCCAGAGATGACCACAAATAATTCTTCTCCTCCCTGGATGTGCATGCCTTTCTTCCCATTAACAGGTGGAGCTTATGTTCCATTCCCATTGAACTTGGGTTGGGATATAATTCCAATGGAATGTGGAAGAAGCAATGGTCTAGATTGCAAAGCTCAGGATATAAAAGGCCTGAGAGCTTCTTTTTCCTTCTTAGAATTCAGCTTCAATGCTGTGAGCAAGCCCATGCTGTTACAGCGAAATACACAATTCGAGTGTAATTGAGCCCAGCTCATGTTCCAGGAGATGGTTGGCACCAATTTGTTGGTTATGTGAGTGAACCAATATTGAAGTAGATACTCCAACTTTAGTTAAGACACCCCAGCTGATGCCCCATAGAGTGGAGGCAAGTTGTCTTCTCTGAGGTCTGCCCAAATTGCAAACTCATGAGCAAACAACTGATTTCTTTTTAATTCACCAAACTTTGGTGAAATTTTTAAAGCAATAATAAATAACCAAACACAATGCTATGTATTATTTTTTGGATATATACCCTCATACAACAATTATATGTGTATCTGTATATATCTATATATCTGTAATATCTGTATCTGTATCCATCCATGTCCATGTCTATATCTCTATTTATATATCTATTTAGATATGTATTTATATATCTATCTATATGTAATAGACACAGAGAGACACCACCCAGATTCCACTTTAAAGAGATTTTGCTGCCCAACTGCAAGGAATATCAGCAGAGAGCCTCCAGTTATTAGATCCTTTAGAACGGTGGTCTCCAACCTTTTTGGTACCAGTGACCAGTTTCATGGAACATAGTTTTTCTGTGGGCCAGGCATAGGAAAGATGGTTTTGGGATGATTCAAGCACATTACATTTATTGTGCATATTATTTCTATTATTATTACATTGTAATATATAATGAAATCTCTATATTATTCTATTCTATTTCTATTATTACATCATAATATATAATGAAATAATTATGCAACTCACCATAATGTAGAATCACTGAGAGCCCTGATCTTGTTTTTCTGCAGCTAGATGGTCTAATGTAGAGGCAATGGGAGACAGTGACAAACCGTGAGACATTAGATTCTCATAGGGAGCAGGCAACCTAGATCCTTCGCATGCACAGTTCACAATAGGGTTTGCGCTCCTATGAGAATCTAATGCTGCCACTGATCTGAGAGGCGGCAGAGCTCAGGTAATGCAAGTGATGATGAGTGGCTGTAAATACAGGTGAAGCTTTGCTCGCTCACCTACTGCTCAACTCCTGCTGTGCGGCCTGGTACCTAATAGGCCATGGCCAGTATTAGTCCATGGCCCAGAGGTTAGGGACCCCCTGCTTTAGAGTTTTCCATGGTGCAGGGGCCCATCTTGCTTGAGGTTATGCTCTTTCTGTGGCATCCCACACCTAGTGACTGAATGAGGAGGGCCAGGTTATTTTAGGCCAATGAAAGGTATTCTTTTGGACAATATTCCATCCAGAACTCCCTGCCGGGTTGACCTAGCCTTTGTTGAGCCTGCACCCCAGTGATTTCTTCCTCTGCCCAACCCTACTTTCTCTCCACTCCTTTAATAGACGTTGGTCCTTAAAAAATATTTTACATCCCATATTCTGTCTCAACATCAGCCTTCATAGGACCCAACCTTCAACAATACCTGTATATCTATATCTACTCAGTTTACTTAAAAACATTGATTAGATGCATATCAGATTTATGATTTTACCATAGCTTTTTTTTTTGAGGAAAAAAAAGGGAAGAAAGGAGTAGGAGGGGAATATGAAGAATTTCACGTTAGTTTTAGGTTTTAATTTGCAAATCTGAAACAAACATGAGAATTTTAATATTTGGCATGTACATGGATTTTGGTTTCCATTATCATTTGTACTTTTTCCTGGTCTTTGATTAATTTTTTAAAACATCTATTTTGTACAGATCTGGTTGTTTCTTAGGTTTCTCTACTTAGCATTATGATTTTATGATATATGTATGTTAGTATTTTTATATGCATCCAGTATTTTCCCTGTTTCTGTAAGTAGTTTATAGTGTGCAAATACACATTTTTATCTATCTCCTTTCCCGGTAGCGGACTCACAGATCTCCAACTTCTCACCATTACAAACAATCATTTTACCACTTCCCTTGTAGATAGTGTCATAAATTTTATTCAGCATGAAACAGGTCAGTAAATGCTGTATTTGAGATAGACTACATTAATATATATAACTTTAAAGGCTCATGTCCTTATTCTCTGCCTGATCATTTAAATTAAAGGCCATAGGAAGAAACCTTTTAATCCCAAATTAAGGGGCCACTGATTTTCCCACAGACTTACTAATGAAGTAAATCAAGCCATTATGTTGTGTTTTAAATTCTGTGTGAATATTGAGTACTGTTTAAATAGTCATTAAAAGTACTTATGGAAAGAAAATTCTCCCACGCAAGTACATGAAAATTGTTGCTATCGTTATAAACTCATTTGAAAGTAGTGTATTATTTGCTATGCAGTCTGTTATAACTTCTTACTTAAAAATACTTGTAAGTACTATGAAAGAATTACCATTGTCTGCCCTATAATCATGAATCTTGGCATCTTTGACAATTCATCTCATCTGAGTTGAAGTTATAAATCATAAATAATATCATCTATCAAATTTTCAGTCTCATGGCTAACCAGTATATTTGGACACTGGTCAACATTATGTACTAGTCATAACCTAACTAAAATTTAAATTTCTAACAGAATATAAATTACTTTCTCCTTATGAACAATGATTAAGCATATTGAATGACCACACTTTGCTGCCTTTAGAAATTTGGAATGTTAAAAAAAATTGTTTTTCAAAATAAAATTTAAGATTGTTTTTATTTCCTTTGGAGAGCTTTGTATGGTCAATTAGAGGTGGCCACCAATTATTTAACATTCTTCCCACGGAGAGGTAGTGTCTATGCCTTGCCTCTTGAATCTGAGTGAGTTTATGATGTCTTTGGTCAATAGAATATGATAGTGTGACATTGTGTGTGTTTCCAAGCCCAGCTGTTAATAATTAATGGCAGTTAGTTTCCAATTCTAACCTGCTGGAATGCTCATTCAGAGAGCAGCCAGCTTCCAGGTAAGAAATCTGACTATGCTGGGAGGGCCATGCTATGGGAAAGCCCAGGCCAGTCACATGGATAGCCACTTGGAGAAAGAGATGTCTAGTCAACCCCTTGCTGTTCCAACCATTTCAGTACGGGCATCAGACCTGTGGGTAAAAAAGACGTCAGATGAACCTAGACCCAACCACTATCTAACTATAATCAAATGAGAGACCCCAAACAAGAATGACTCAGCTGAGCTCAGTTGACTACAGAATGATGTGAGACAATGAATTGTTGTTGTATGCCATTAAGTTTTGGGATGATTGATATGAAGCATTTGATAACAGGAACACTTCATCTCCACATTGTTGCTCAGTATTATAAGATGTTATGGTAATTATGCAAAAATAAAATCAATCAATGGGGGACATGTGATCTTTTACTAAGAGTTTATTTCTATCTGTGATACTGAGACGAAAAGCAGGAGGAAACAGGAAATAGTGTGTGGTTTCTGAATGTTTAAAGATTGGCCTGTGTTTGAAACTTATTACTGCAGTGATCTACAGGCCAAAGAAGACCAGAAAGAAAAAGAGACACATACGTTTGCAACTGAGGATAAGATTGATGAGTCTGAAAGTGATTAAGAGTAATGAGAGATTGGTATAGCATTAAAGGGTGTTTTTTTCCCAGAGAACATTTAGCATTTCTCTGAGGGACCATACAGACTTGGGAAATGATTATTCTGTAGTTGAATCTACACTCCTATCTATTTGGAACTGTGGGTATGTTATCAGAGTATGTGAACATTTATCTCTGCATATTTGTATATTTTCCACATCCTATCTTTGAGTCCTGGATCTGTACTTACTAGACCTGTAATCTCCAGCAAACCACCTAGATCACAGACCTTCAGTATTTTAATCTGTAAATGAAGATAATGACTGCAACCAATTCAGAAGTCTTTATTGTGAAGAACACATGAGAGATAGCATGAAAAACTCAGGAGAATGTCTAGCAGACACTCAATTCTCAAAGTTAATAGTATTATTAATATTCCTATTATGCCCATTTAAATGATAATAGATAATGAAAAGTAGCAGCAAGACAGATTGTTTAGAAAATGGTTAAGTTCACCGGTTCTCTATTTTCAAGCAAACTTCAGTAGAGCAAAAGGTCCAGTGGAACCCTACTCCTTTCCCATTGCTATTTGTCCTAAAGATCTGGCATAATATTTCCATAAGTAAGTGACTTGAGACAACAATGTAAAATGTCCATTCTGGATGTCTTTTTTAAAAAATAGATTAAGTCTACATTTCAGAAGAACACATGCCATGCAATATAGACTAGAGGAGGATAAATAATTCCTCGCCTAAGATGCAGTTAAGTAATGAATAGTGCAAGTTGAGCTGTGATAATATTTCCTTCTTGGAGTGGTGGAAATGAGAAGAAATAAAAACAATTCTTCATGATCTGGAGATTTTTTACCCTCATGATTAATTTTTTCCATTTATTGCCTTTGAGCCCTCATTTTCTGCATGTGCATATATACACTTGCTGTACTTTCTCATCTCTGGGAAGTCACACATCTTTCTGCCAGGATCACTCACTTCTTTCCCCTTCTCTGACTAAGCCTAATGTTCATTTTTCTAGTCTCAGAGTAGAAATCACTCTGGGATGTCTGCTCTGATCCACTAAAATGTGTGTCTGCTTTCTTAATGTTTCTGTGGCCACTTGAACTTTGTTCAAACATACATCTTCCAGGATGCTGAAAAATTTAGTATATTTGTCTCTTTCAAATAGACTGTAAGCTGCCGAAGGGAAGGAACTCTTTTGTTTTCATTGGTATGTACATTGCTTGGCATACACAAGCTACTCAAAAAATGTTTGTTAATGATTAAAGAGATGCTAAAGTCAGAGGGTCAAATCTATTGAGGAAACAGAGTATGCTGCATGGTGACTCTGACTTTTGTCCAATGATCCTTGTCCACTGACCTTTTGGAGTTAACTAAATTTTATATTTTTTTCCTTCTTTTTATTTACTTTAACCTTTGCATTTTTATATTTATCTACTTTTCATCACACTTTATTTAAGGGCTTGGGTTTTCTCTCTGTTAAGTAAAACGTTGACTTGTTTTATTTTTTAATCAAAAGATTTACTTTACATTTGAAGGAATAATGGTGGCGATTTTCACTGCAAACATGGATGTTTCCTTAACACACATTAAGACCATATCACACTCTATAGTATTCCAAAAAGGAGGGTGACCTGTTTTCAAAGGTAATAAATAGTTTTAACAAAAAAAGGATGTAAACACCTCATGAAACAAAAAGTCTCTCGGCATATGAATGACTTGTGGCTAAATATTTCAACAGGATCAACCTTTGTTTCTTTGATCTTTAGATTTTTACCTTTGAATGTCCACACCTGGCATCTGCAGTAAAATGCACAGCATCTGGATTAAAGAATGCAAATAACATCCATTCAGGCACATCTTTAAGAATAACTGCTTGAAAATAAATTGATTTGGACTGCAGTAAAAACTTTCCATGATTTTTGGGGTCAACCTTAACTTTCTTTTTTAGATGGACCTATTATTCCTCCCTTTTTGGTACTGAGTAGGATCATTTACTATTCTCAACTCTATTTTAATACTAAAGAGTGTTATTGACCTAGTTTATTTGTAAGAATGACTAGTTTTGCTTCTTAAAGTTTCCGTGTAACTTTCTGCTTCAAAAGATTTATAAAGGCAGGAGAGAATTATTAATTAGCAAGATACTTAAATATTTTCTTTATGTTATTTATTGTCTGGAAATTTTATGTACTTTGGGAAAATGTAAAAATTTGAAACCAGGCAAAGGACTGTTTTTTTAATTGTACATCAGCATGACTTCCTTTTCCCCAAAACTTTCATGGAAGAGGAGTTAGGAAAAATACAGGAATTGGCAATAAAACAAAAACAATAACAGAGAAAGACAAACACTAATTTATTATTTATAATTAAGTAATGGGGATATTTCAATCCACAATATATCTCAGCACTTTGAGGCAAAATATTTCTGGGACCGTTTTATGTTAAAAAGACAACCATGTGACTTAGTGTTCTAAGAAAGTTAGAAGATTATGCTCTCTTTAAGTGGGTTTTTAAACGTGCCTTTAAAATATAATAAGAGTGTAATAAAATCACTACAATAAAAGTGATTTTAGGCTAGTCAAGCAATTTATAACATATTAATAGCTAAAGGTTTTTTCATTAAAGGCTATTTGGTTATTAGGCATTCATATGTGATTGATGCAATTGAGTTATGAATTTTTATTTCTATTTTCTTATATCCTTAAAGAAGGCACGTTAAGAAAATATATTCAAAGTGAATAAAATTATATACAATTAAAATTTATTCATTCATACAATGTTTTAGTTCCTGTTCATTTCCCCCCTACTCCTATTCTTCTAAATATCCAGATGTTTGATGTTACATGTGATTGTATGAAAGCTCTGATCTGAAATCCTGTGGCTTACTGGATTACCCTTTACCCACATGGTTTAAATTAATAATAAAAAAATGAGCCAGGGCAATCTTGCAACAAAAGAACAAGACTTTATTGTATAACAGAATTGCAGATGTGGAAAGTTGCTCATAATAAAGACAGAATATTTCTGTTTCATAGAGCATCTGGATTGCCACAGGATCTCTAAGTTATCAGGAGCTAATGTTAGACAGCCTCGGTTTGTGATTAATTTAATATTCAGAGAAACTTTTTATAAAGCCTTGTGCCATTCATCATCATAATGTCATTTTTGCAATCCTAAAATGATTTACAAAGTCAACTCCTCACCCCCCAATTTCTAAAACAATATTAAGACATCAAAAAGTTTCAGATACAAACTTCAAAGGGCAGCCAAGTCAGAGATTTCTGGCTAAGACAGTTTAGATCATTTAATATCCTCCGATTTTCCTAGGATAAAATTACAGCCTATAGAATTCTTGGAATCTGGCTAAGGAAGTATTATGTAATACAGCATAGCAATTTTGGGGACACTGGCAAAGACTACACAGAGAAAAGGAGATGCCATCTTTTCAATGTATCAACCTTTCAGTGAGTGCTTGTGAAATATTAGAGGCATAAGAAGTTATCCCTGTGTGAATAGCAAGCTCTGATAACTAGAGAAAGGTTTTCATGTAAGCTCAGGATGACATTCATTTAAGGACACTTTCTTTTTTGCAGTCATCAAAATGAAATTGAGGTGAAGCTTAGATTCAAGGTGGAAGGTGATGGCTCTTGAATGAGGTGGGAACAGATGACAGGAACTAATTCTGGCACAGCCACAAAGGGAATGTGTCCAGTCACTGTGGTTTTCTAGGGACAACTGTGACTTCTGGTTGCTTTTGCAGCACCATGATGTGGCATACAAGAATTACAACGCACATAATTCTGGCTGCAGGAACCACCCTGTGTGTAACCACCAAGTCTCTCTGAGGCAATTTAGTGTTTTCTAGAAGAAACACATTCAGCTTGAGGTTCAGCTGGTAAAAGAAAAGACGTGTGAAACAAATGTTAGCGTTCTGACTAAACCAACATAAGTGATTATTATAGAAAATGACCTGTTACAGAGGACTTTCCACCCCAGACATGTGCTACCAGAAAGGTGAGCATGTTATAGCTTGTGATGTGCTTAAAGCAACATGGATCACTCTCAGTAACATATATGATATATATGATATATATATATATATGAGACAAGATTTGGTTATTCAAGGTTATACTATTGATGTAATAATCAGCTTTGTTTCTAAGCCTTAAGTTGGCAGCAAATCATACAAAGTGCCTTAAGGTTCTCATAATTTAGAGAGATAAAGAACAATAAAAAGGAGAAATTATAGGAAAAAATTTTCAGAAAATGACTTTCCATAATTTTAAATTTGATTTAAAAATTTAAGTGGGTATTATTCCTAACTTCAGTGTCTTGTGCATATGCACAAAAGTGTCAGTAGCCTTAAGCCAAAAGAGCATGATTTAAAGTGATTAAAGTGTGAGATCTGCCTAAATATTTAATGCATCTAAACCTTAGGAAACCAGAGTTCACTTTGTAGATATATTTCAAGGTGGCATAACTAAATAGATCCAAGCACTTATTAGTTCAAGCTGCATTTTACACTGTTTCTAACATGTCTTGATCCTCCCAGTTTATTTTCACTTCATATTTTACATTCAGATATGCTGTTCCATCAGAATGTGGTTACTCTTTATTGGTTTTAAGGGTTTGGGAGCATAACTCTCTGTTTTAGCATAAAGTCTTGAATAAATTGCCCTATGTTGTATTTTTGGGTTCATATCCTTCTTCAGATTCTCCCATGAAGTTACGTAGAATTTCTTTGTGTATGAAATGTCTAAAATAAAGGAAATCATGACTGCATATTCAAAGTTATAATAGGCTTAACCATAACATCAGCATAACTTTTCACATTTTTTCCATGATATTTCTTTCTCTATTATCATTTTAAAGATAAATAAAAACTGGAAAAGTAGTTGTAGGTAAAGGATAGAAGCAAATTTAGGATTAGAAAGTAGGATAAAGCGGTGGAATATATTAAAATAAGGTTAAAAGACACAAATAGGGAGGTGGTGACTGAGCTATGTTTGGAGATATGTTGTATGCTTTACCTAAAAAAATGAAACTATGATGACATAATAATAGTGGATAGAACAGAAGTATTCAGAAAAAAATGAATATGACTTCAGGCAGATTATCAGTGATAAAATGTTACCCCTTTGCTTTTTGGTTGACAATCTTTCCACCAGTTTATTCTGTATCTGCCAACATCTAGATTATTTTATTTTAAAACATTATTTTACCTTTTTATTTAGGTCACACACTAATGCTTCACAGAGACTGAGTAGTAGTGAAAGGGTAAAAGTATCCTATTGAAAATTAGGGACAAAAGAAAGCACTCATTCCTAGTAAACTGTGCAGCTGCTACCTGAATTCTCTCCACTTATTTTTTTTTTCATTTTTTTATTATACTTTAAGTTCTAGGGTACATGTGCATAACGTGCAGGTTTGTTACATATGTATATTTGTGCCATGTTGGTGTGCTGCACCCATCAACTC
>NW_016809659.1:1691414-1733575 GCF_001698545.2 Rhinopithecus bieti
GGCTTTGTTTACCTACTTAAGCCTCAGCAATGGCGGGCGCCCCTCCCCCAGCCTCGCTGCTGCCTTGTGGTTAGATCTCGGCAGACTGCTGTGTTAACAATGAGGGAGGCTCTGTGGGCGTGGGACCCTCCCGGCCAGGTGAGGGATATATTCTTCTGGTGTGCCGCTGCTTAAAGCGCGGTATTGGGGTGGGAGTTACCCGATTTTCCAGGTGTTGTGTGTCTCAGTTCCCCTGGCTAGGAAAAAGGATTCCCTTCCCCCTTGCACTTCCCAGGTGAGGCGATGCCTCGCCCTGCTTCAGCTCTCGCTGGTCAGGCTGCAGCAGCTGACCAGCACCGATTGTCCGGCATTCCCTAGTGAGATGTCCCCAGTACCTCAGTTGAAAATGCAGAAATCACCGGTCTTCTGTGTCGCTCGCGCTGGGAGTTGGAGATTGGAGGTGTTCCTATTCGGCCATCTTTGTCTAGTGCCTCTCTCCACTTATTGATATGAGGGAATGTGCGGTCTGTGTAGCTACAGCTAACTCCTTAGCACATTGGTAAGAAAACAAATATTTATTTTCCTACTTAAAAAAAAATAGAAAAAATTAAAAGCAAATATAGAACCATAATATTATGTCATTATTCCAGGTATTTTCAAATTAAGAGAAAACCTAATTAAATCACAAGGAAATCATAATTTTGTGCATGGATATAATAGACGGTATATAGTAGGATACACATTTCTTTTTTGCAAACCAAAAAACGTCAGGATGTAGAACCATATGAGGCCCTGGAATTCCAGAGAGGGAGAATTAAGACTTTATATTTTCTTGATTCTATCTGTTCTTCTCACTTTGTTGGTTTTCGCTCTTTAAGTCTGGCTGCCATGCACAACTGAGCGACATTAGACTGTAGGACATATAAGAACCATCATGCCTTCCACTGTCAGATTTTAAAATTTTATGTATGCTATTAAAGCAAAAAGATGAAAATTTCAGCAATGACATTAAGGTGGTTTCTTAGGCACTGTCTTCTGCATTTATACAGGTTTTTTTCTGGATCTATGTTATTAGTTGTCTGAATTCCAGTCAGATTATGTGTGTCAAAACTGAACAGTCACTGACAAGAGTATGTATATAAAATGCAAATATTTGATTTTTAGGTAGTGTTTAGCAATATTTGCTGTGACTTTTTGCAGGAGATTGTTGTAGCCTTTACTACCTGTAAGACAGTTTGAGGCCACACATTTTAAAAATCAGTTAGGAGCCCCTTAATAAAGAATTTAGGTAATGTTACCTGTTTGTTAGATATTCAGCTGGTATATGTTTTGTGGCAAATCATTAGGACTCTATGAATCACATGGCCTCTAATGTAGAGGATTTATACATTGTTTTAGATTGGACTATTTTTTGTTCATTGAGAATTATGACCTTTTGTTCCAGTAAGTAAAAGCATTTTATGTACAAGGAAATATGGTGGTGACATACAAAATGTGGAAAGACCACAGGAAAAAATTATCTTTCAGATTAGATATGTCTCTTTTTTTAGCTTATTAAGAAAAATTTAATCTTGGAGACCTAAAAATAAACTAGATCCATCTCACCCACAAAAAGATTGTAATCCAATGACAGAAACAGATATAAATATCTTTGCTTACAATGGTAACTATAGCTAGTGTGTTTAGAGGCCTCAAAGATTTGTGGAAGTAGATGGTTAAAATAATAATTACAATAGACTATGAAGTGTTTTATAATTAATATCACTTTTCTGAATATGTTTGGGATAAATGCTGGATAGTAGGGTTGTAGAAGAGGTGGAGACTAATTGTTTTGAGGAAGTTAACACTGAAACTAATTTTTAAGGCTAGTCAATTGAAAAGTGGGAGTGAAACTTTTTTAAATTATTTTTTTCTTTTGAGATAACTAAAGATTCACATGCAGTGATAAGAATTGATACAGAGAGAACACATGTACCTTTTATCTGGTTTCCCCAGTGGTAACATCTGGCTAAATTATAATACAATATCACAACCAGGATACTGACATTGATACAGTTTAGATACAGAAAATTTATGTCACCACAGGATCTATCATGTTGCCTTTTTGTAGCCAAACCCACTTCTATCCCATCTCCTGGAAACCTCTAATTTGTAGTTTATTTCTTTAATTTTGTCATTTCAGGAAAGTTATATTTCTCTGGAGACACATGCCAATTGTTATGTGTTTGGACAGATTATTTATTTTGATTGCTTTTTATTCCATTGTATGGATATACCACTATTTCTTTAACTATTCATTTATTGAAGGACATCTGAGTTGTTTTCAGTTTGGAGCTATTAGGAATAAAGCTGCTCTGAATATTGTTTTACAAGTTTTTGTGTGAACATGCATTTTTGTTTCTCAAGGATAAATGCGAGGAATGTAATTGCAGGGTTGTGCGGTGCTTCCTTGCTTGGTTTTTAAGCAACTGCCAGGCTGTTTCTTAGAGAGGCATTGTTGCTCTTCCTCGTCAGCACTTGGTGTTGCCACTGTTTTTTATTTTAGCTACTTATATAAGTGTATATAGATATGTCATTGTGGCGTTAATTTGCAATTCACTAATAGCTAGTGAAGTTGAACATTTTTTCATGTACTTATTTGCTGTCTGTATATCCTCCTTGGTGAAATGTCTCTTCATGTCTTTTGCCCATTCTCTAATCAGTTGGTTTGGTTTGTTACTGTTGATTGAGTTTTGAGAATATGCATGTATTATAGATACTAGTCCTTTGTTGGATAATATGTTTTGCAAATATTAATATATTCTTTCTCTCTGTAGCTTTTTCAGACTAGATGTGTCTCTTTTTAATTCTTCATCAACTACTAATTTTATATGTAGCCCCTATGTAAAGTAAAATTATGGCTCCAACCAAATGGCCTTTAGATTTTTCAAGTCACAGGAGTGAGATTTTTTGTTCCTATGTGTCTCTTTTGTGAAATCTAAATATGAAAACATACATATGAGTTCATATAAATGATCCAGAAGCTAATAAATTTATCTTTAATTAAAATAAATAAATTTAAAGAGGCTCACAATTACTTCACATATGCTTAGATGTTCTAGTCATTCACAAAAGAAAACACAAGTGTTGGTATGTTAATTCCCTCTGAAGACATCCAAGAAGATCTAACATTGACCCCTCTTCCTTTGTGGTTAGTTGATGAAATATATATCTATCTGTTGCATCTGGCAACTGCAGAAACCAGTCTGGACGGGGCTTGCTCAGGGTGAGGTGTAAAGGAATGATGTATTGTGCTTTGCTTTTCTGAGTGTCATTAAAATTCAATTTCAAAATTTTGTTTTAATAATATGAGGGACCAAGCCACTGCCACTGATAGCAACTATGACCCCTCCAGTGGCACGGCTACAATGCACCAGCATAGGCCTTCCATGAGCCTGGAAACCAGACTCTCAGGGAACCATTCCAGAGTCTGAGGACAGCCACCACACCCACTGGCACCAGCACTGAGTGTACCATCTGGAAGCCTGGAGAATTGACCACCTCAGTCATCACAGCCAGTGCCCATACAAACCATCAGGAGACTTGAGGACACACCTGCACTACTCACCACTGTCAGCACCTGTGCATGTCATCAGGGAAACTGGGGGGTTGACTTGTCCTACACACTGCCTTGGGTATTTACATGAACCATCCAGGAGCCTAGGAACAGGTCTGCCCCTTCCCTTGCTGCCACTGCTGCCAGCACCTATGGACATCAGCCTGGGACTTGAGTATTGATCCATGCTGCTACTACCACCCCTGGTACCCCACATACCACCCACGACCCAGGAATCTACTCACTCACCTGTCTTACTACTGCCATCATTGGCATTCAAACAAACCACTTGAAAGCCTAAGGACAGACCCACCTGCTTCTGCCATCACTGCTGCTCACAAATGCTGCCTAGGGCACAATAACTACCCCACCTAGTTTCCTCATTCCCAGAAAAGCCTCTCCATAGCCATCACTAATAGCCACAGTCTACTACTGAAGAGCTCACAGAATACACTGATACTGATTATAGCTGAAGAACTCATATGGAGACTATCTTACTGTGCCCACTCATAATCAAAGCCAAATCACCCTACTGAACCAACACTATGTACATCTATAGAAAAGCCTTTCTCTATGAAAGCCAATCCATAACATTGGGAGAAATGACTATTACAGCGTATGTAGGGATATCAACATAAGGACACAAGAAATATGAAGTAAGGAAGTATGAGGCCTCCAAAAGAACGTAATAATTCTCTAGTAATAAATACTAGAGAATAAATACTAGAGAATGAAAAGAAAATCTATGAAATGACTGAAAAAGAATTCAAAATTACTATATTAAAGAAACTCAGTGATATACAATGCAGATAAACACAGATAAACAATACAAAAAAACAGGAAAATAATTCATAGTGTAAATGAGAAATACAGTAAGGAGACATATATCATAAAAAAGAAGCAAACAGAAATCTTGAAACTTAAGAATTCAATAAATAAAATTAAAAAATACAATTGAGAGCTTCAACCACAGACTAGATCATGTAAGAAAGATTCCTAAACTTGAAGGCAGTTCTTCTGAAATAATCCAGTCAGATTAAAAAAAGTGAAGAGTAAAACAACTGAAGAAACTTTACCTGACATATGGGACACCATAAAGCGAATAAGTTATTTAATTATGGGAATTCCAGAAGAAGAATTGAGCAAAGACATGAAAATCTATTTGGTGAAATAACAGCTGAAAACTTTCCAAGTCTTGTACAAAATGTAGACATCCAGATACAGGAAGCTCAGAGATTCCCCAAGTAGATTCAATGCAAAAAGTCCTTCTCCAAGGCACGTTATAGTCAAACTGTCAGAAGTAAAAGACAAAGAGATAATTTTAAAACTAGCAAAAGAATTAGGTGAAATGGAAGAGAATACCTTTCAAGTTAACAATAGAGTTCTGAGAAAAACTTCACAGGCCAGGAGAGAATGGAAAGACATATTCAAAGTGTTTAGGGGAAGAAAAAATCTCTGTCAGCAAAGAATACTATACTTAGCAAAGCATTCCTTTAAAAATGAAAGAGAAATATAGGCTTTCACAGAAAATCAAGAACTAATGGAATTCATCACCACTACACTGGTGCTACAAGAAATGCTTAAAGCCCCATATCTGGAAGCAAAATGACATTATCTACCATCATGAATACACAGGAAATTATAACACACTGGTAAAGTAGATACACAAATGAGAAAGAGGAAGAAGTTGAACATCACCACTATTGAAAATGACCAAACTGGCCGGACAAGGTGGCTCATGCCTGTAATCTCAGCACTTTGGGAGGCTGAGGTGGGTGGATCATCTGTGTTCAGGAGTTTGAGACCCGCTGGCCAACATGGTGAAATCCTGTCTCTACTAAATATACAAAAATTAGCTAGGCAGGATGGCAGCTGCCTGTAATCCCAGCTACTCAGGAGGCTGAGGCAGGAGAATCACTTGAACCCGGGAGACGAAGATTGCAGTGAGCTGAGATTGCACCACTGCCCTCCAGCCTGGGGAACAAAACAACACTCCATCAAAAAAAAAAAAAAAAGACAATGACTAAACTATAATGATAAACAACAACAGAAAAAGAATGGAACAAAGGATATACAACCAATCTAAAAGCAATTAACGAAATGATTGGAGTAAATTCTCACCTATCAATAAAAACCTTGAATGTAAATGGATTAAATTCTCTGTTTAAAAGATGTAGACTGAGAACAGATAAACAAACATGACCCAAAGATATATTGTCTACAAGAAACTCACTTCATCAGTGAAGACACACATAGAGTGAAAGTGAAGGGATAGGAAAAGATTTTCCCTTCAAATGGAAGTCAAAAGTGAACAGAAGTAGCTATACTTACATCAGATAAATAAGATTTTAAGTCAAACACTATACAACCATAAAAGAAGGTCATTATATAATGAAAAAGGAATCAATCCAGCAAGAGGGTATAACAAGTATAAATATATATGCACGTAACACTGAAGCACCCAGATATATAAAGCAGATATTCTTAGATCTAAAGGGACAGACAGAATCTAAATCAATAATAATTTGGGACTTCAAAACCCCACTATGGCATTGGAAATAACATCTAGACAGAAAATCAACAAAGAAACATGGGACTTAAACTGCACTTTAGGCCAAATGGACCTAACAGACAGTTACAGAACATCTTATGCAACAGTTGCAGAATACACATTCTTCTCATTAACACACGGAAAATTCTCCAGGATAGACCATGTGTTAGGGCACAAAAGAAGTCTCAACAAATTTTTAAAAATTAAAATAATATCATGCACCTTCCCAGACCACAACGGAATAAAACTAGAAATCAGTAACAAGTAGAACTTTGAAAACTGTACAAATACATAAAAACTAAACAACATGGTCCTGAATGACCAATAGGTCAATAAAATAATAGAAGAAGTGGTAAAAAATTTCAAGAAATAAATGAAAATGGAAACACAATGTAACAAAACCTGTGGGATACAGCAAAAGCAGTGCCGAGAGGGAGGTTTATAGTAATAAACATCTACATCAAAAAAGTAGAAAGATTTCAAATAAACAACCTAATGATGCACCTCAAGGAACTAGAAAAGCCAGAATAAATAAAACTCAAAACTAGTAGGAGGGATGAAATAATAAAGATCAGAGCAGAACTAACCAAAATAAAGACAAGAAAAAAGAAAACTTGAAGAAAACACAATGAAATGGAAACTTGGTTTTTTGAAGAGACGAACAAAAGTGATAAACTGCTAGCTAGACTAACCCTCTCACAAAAGGGAAAAGACGGAAATATATAAAACCAGAAGTGATAAAGGATCATTAGAGACTTATGAACACCTATACAATAACAAATTAGAAAAACTAAAGAAAATGAATAAATTTCTGGACACATGTAACCTATTAAGTTTGAACTAGGAAGAAATAGAAAACTTTTAAGTTTCCTTTTAAGTAGTTGGGACCACAGTCTTGTGCCACCAGGCCTGGCTAATTTTTTTTAACTTTTAATAGAAACAAAGCCTCACTATATTGCTCAGGTTGGTCTCGAACTCCTGGGTTTAAGTAATCTCCCTGCCTCAAACTCCCACAGTGTTGGGATTACAGTCAGGAACCACCATGCCTAGTTGACGTAACTTTACATTTATAAAAACCTAGACTCCACTAAAATCTCTGAAATCTCAAATTCAGTAAAGTTGCAGGACACAAAATCAGTAGTGTTTCTACACACCAATGATGAACTAGCTGGAAAGGAAATCAAAAAAGCAACTCCATTTACAATTGCTGCAAAAAATAACAAACAAACAAAAAACAACTCTAGGAATAAATTTAACCAAGGAAGTAAAAGACTTCCAGAAGAAAAATTACAAAACACTGATGAAAGAAATTGGAGAGAACACAAACACTGTTTGTGTTCCAAGACATCCTATGCCCTTGGATTGGAAAAACTAATATTGTTAAAATGAACATAATAACCAAAGCAATCTACAGATTCATTGCCAGCTCTATCAAAATACCAATAGTACTTTTCACAGAAACAGAAAAAAAAAAAAAAAAAATCCTAAAATGTGTAGGGAACCAAAGAAGAGCCTAAATGGCCAAAGCAATTCTGAACAAAAAGAACAAAGGCTGGGCACTGTGGCTCCTGCCTGTAATCCCAGCACTTTGTGAGGCCGAGGCGGGAGGATCACGAGATCAAGAGATCAAGACCATCCCAGTCAACATGATGAAACCCCATCTTTCCTAAAAATACGAAAATTAACTGGGTGTGGTGGCCGGCGCCTGTAGCCCCAGCTACTCTGGAGGCTGAGCAGGAGAATCGCTTGAACCCCGGAGGCGGAGGTTGCAGTGAGCCGAGATCGCACCACTACACTGCTGCCTAGTGGCAGAGGGAGACTCCGTCTCAAAAAAAAAAAAAGAAAAGAAAAGAAAAAAAGAACAAAGCTGGATGCACACAATACCTGATTTTAAAATATATTACAATCCTAGAGTAAATAAAACTTCATGCTGTTTGTATAAAAACAAACACATAGGCCCTGCATGGCGGCTCACGCCTGTAATCCCAGCACTTTGGGAGGCTGAAGCTGGCAGATCACTTGAGCCCAGAGCTGGAGACCAGCCTCGACAACATAGCAAATCCCTGTCTCTACAAAAAGAAAAAAAAAAAGAAATGCAAAAATTAGCTAGGCATAGTGGCACACACCTGTAGTCCTAGCTGCTGGTTGGGGAGCTGAGGCAGGAGGATCACTTGAGTCTGGCAGGGTGAGGTTGCTGTGAGCGAAGATCACACCACTGTACTCCAGCCTGGGTGACAGTGTGAGAACCTGTCTCAGAAACAAAACTAAAATAAAACAAAACAAAAAACAGACACATAAATCAATGGAAGAGAATAGAGATCCAGAAATAAATCCACATATTTACAACCAACTGATTTTTGACAAAGGTGCAAAGAACATACACTGAGGAAGGACACCCTTTTTAATAAATGGTGCTGAGAAAATTGTATATCCATATGCAGAATAATGAGCTAGACCCCATCTCTCACCGTATACACAAATCACCTTAAATTGGATTAAACACTTAAATATAAGACCTAAAACTGTTATACTGTTAGAGGAATACATAGAGAAAATACTCCAAGACGTTGGTCTAGGAAAACACTTTGTGGCTAACACTCTGGTAGCACAGGCAACAAAAACAAAAAATAGACAAATGGGATTATGTTAAACTAAAAAGCTTCTACACAGCAAAGGAAATAATCAATGGAGTGAAGAGACAACCTGTTGAATGGGAGACAGTATTTGCAAAGTAGTCATTTGATAAGGGATTAATATCTAGAAAATACAAAAAACTCAAACAACAACAAATAAACAAATAAAAAACACAAAACAATCCCATTAAAAAGCAGGCAAAGGATCTAAATAGATGTTTCTCAAAAAACAATATACATGTGGCCAACAGATATATGAAAAATGCTCAATATTACTAATCACCAAGGAAATGCAAATCAAATTTACAATGAAATATTATCTTACCCCAGTTAGAATGGCTTTTATCAAAACAACAACAACAACAAAAAATCTGGCAAGGATGTGGAGAAAAGAGAACTCTTATACATTGTTCATGGTCATGTAAATTAGTAGCACCATTATGGAAAACAATATAGAAATGTCTTCAAAAACTAAAAATAGAACTACCATATAATCCAGCAATCTCACTATTGGGTATTTATCCAAAGGAAAGGAAATCAGTATATAAAGGGATACATACAGCCTCATGATTATTGCAGCATTTTCACAATGGCCAAGATATGGAATCAACTTTAGTGTCCATCAATGGATGAATGGATAAAGAAAATGTGGTATAGTTACACAATGGAATACTTTTTGGCCATAAGAAAGAATGAAACCCTGTTATCTGCAGCAATGTGGATAAAGCTGGAGGTCATTATGTTAGGTGAAATAAGCCAGGCACAGAAACACAAATATCACATATTTTCACTAATATGTGGAAATAAAAATAGTTGATCTCATGGAAGTGAACAGTAGGATGATGGTTACCAGAAGATGGGAAAAGTGAATGTGGGGAATGAAGAGAAGCTGGGTACAAACATACAATTAGATGGAAGGAATAAGTTCTGGTACTTTATAGCACAATAGGGTGACTATAGTGAATAATAATTTCATGTTTATTTCAAAATGGCTTGAAGAGAAGATTTGAAATATTCCCAACACATAGAAATGATACATGTTTGAGGTTATGGATACCGTAAATACCCTGATTTGATTATTACATATTATATGTATATATGTACAATTATTATGTATCAATTTAAAATGGAAAGTCATAATACAAAGAACCAAAGAAAGACGCAACAACATAGTTCATTTGAATCAGCTTATCCTGGGCAGGTCCATCCTGGTGAAGTTGCCTTCTAGATATAGCCCTGCTGGACCTCTCAGTCTGTCCAAAATATTCTTTTGAAAACATAACTACAGCAAGGTAAAAAATTCCAAATATATTCATTGTGTATGCATATATACATACGTCATGTATATACATATATGTATACATCATAGGGTTTTTATTTTTTAGCATGGCTGTCTTTCTGCTTTTTCAAGTGCTTTAATGGTCAGTGATTACTTGCTGAGAACACCATGGGTATCTATAGTTAAACATGTAAAAAATACTTTAAGGATTTCATGAATCATAACAGTGGGATTTTAAATTTGTTTTTTAAAGACATTGAAGTGTTCCTATGTAGAATTTATATTTCTTTAAAGGCAATGTGTTTTTTCCATCAGTACTCCTGGTATATGCTGCCAGTGATTTTTGAAGACCAAATTTCCATTTTAATAAGATCTTGTTTAGAAAGAATTAGAACTTTTTTGTTTATTTGTTAGCTTTTTGTTTCTATCAATATATGTTTAGAACCATATGGAATGGCAATGTGTCATTAAATGTCATTATGGACTAAGTAACATTATATTTAGTATTTTCTTCTTCATCACAGTAGCTTGGTCAAATTTTTGTGTTGATGTGTGTGTGTGTGTATGTGTGTGAGTATATATGCATATTAACACACACATACATACATAAACATATATGTATATATGTATATACAATGAATATATATGGATTTTTTATCTTGCTGTAGTTATATATTCAAAAGAATATTTTGGACAGGTTGTTTTGGGTTCTACTTGATAGTACTTCGAAAGGTTCTCTGAAGTTTTATAGAGTTAAAAAATATTAGTCAGAATGTAATTGAATGAAGATATTCGTGCTAAGCTGCGTGTCATGAATATTTCTACAAAGGAGGAGAAATGAACACTGAATTTTTACAGCAGAGTAGCATTGTTGGTGGTGTTCAGTGGATGGGAAACTTGCTAAGGAAGAATTGTGAATCATGACAGATAAAAGGATGTGGGCAAAAATCTGTATATTTATCCTTTATTACCAGCCACACTGTATCGTTTTCTTAATTTATTAAAAATATTTGTTAAGTGCCTGCTATGTTTGAAGCATGGTGCTTTCTTGTCAGCAATAACCACTCTCACCTCTTCCTTCATAAATTTGATTTAATTTTTGGCTAAGTCACCCAGTACCCTTCCTATTCAATTTCCCTTCTCATTTTGCTAATGTTGACAGTAATGCTCTTATTGTTTCCCTCTACATTCTTCAAGATGGTAATTAAGAAATTATGCAAAAGATCTTTGTGCAGTGGTGGAAGAACTGATATTTAAATCTCTTTCCAGGAGATTTAAATCTCTTTCCAGGAGGCTGCATAGAAGGTGGACCTGAGGAATAGCAGTACATCCATATAGATTTGTCATTGCAGATTGAGTGTGAAATGAGATACAGTGGCAAAAATGCTGACTTGGAAACCAGATTCCTGAGCTGCAGAATTCACTATGTGGTACTGAACAAGTCTGTACTATTTTCCAACCTCACTTGCCTCCTCTATAACACCTTTATATATAACAAAAAAAAGGGTTTTGTTAGATGTATGGTCACAAGGTCCCATTAATTGTAAAGTTAATTATATTATTTCAAGAATAATGTCTTGGGGGTTGAACATCTGTTAGCTATTCATCTGGTAGATCAAGAACTTATTTAAATTTATTTGGAAAATGTGAATTAATAGGACCAAATAGGACTTCCTAAGGCTATTTGTTGAATTCATTTTTTAAGAATACTGGAATCACCAGGATGTATAACTACTCAAAATTTCAAGACTCATCAATAGACTATTTGTGCATTTTAAAACATCATAAAGAAAATTATGTAATCATCCTCATTATTATATCTCAGTATTATTGCTATTTGTTGTTATCTATAAGAAACAAACTTTTCTGGAGTCGTTTCAATTCACTTCCTTGTTTTAAATTTCTCAAAAGATACGGAGAACTGCTTGTCAATTTATTTTACAAACCAACTATTTATTGTTATTTATAGTCTCCTTTACATTCTATGAAGTCACACCTCTGGCTCTCTCTTCTCTAGAATAATCTTTTCTTTTATTGTATTTGCCAGTTTAAAGGATTTTCAGTGAAACTAAAGGATCTAAAATGAATGTTCTGAGTAATTGTTACTCAGTTAACTTCACTGTATCACAGGGCATAAAACAGAAATATGATCTCCTTAATCTTGATTCTATTTTCTACATGTTCCATAACTTCCTCCATCAATACAACCAAGCAGCTGAAAGTTAGGAAACTGTGTTGCTTGTCTTCAAATCCCTTTGCACTTAGGCAGTGGGTGTGAAACAGAAATGCAAGAAACAGAACATGTGTGATATATGAATCAAAGTGTAGGACCTATTTGGTGTGAAACAATGTGATCCTTGTGACTCCTGCTAATGTATCATTTGCCAAATGTCTGAAGAGGACAGAGTTTTCAATGGCAAAAACAGTCTCCTGGAAATAAACCCTTTATTCAGTCCCTTGCACGAAACTTTACTGGATGAAAACAAAGGAGTATCTTTATCTTACCAACTTAGAGTAGGTGTCTGTAATTGGATACACAACAAACACATGGAAATGAATTTGTTCACACAATTACCTGTTTTTCTGCAAAACTAGTTTCTCTCCATTTTGGTAGAAATTCTTAACAAGTAAAGGTGTTACATCTAGCACATGGGAATAGAAATAAATGTGGCTAAGCAACATTTTCTAAAGGTTATAACTAAACTGGCTTGCCTGACCTTGAGCCCTAGTGATTATAGTAATTAGGTAAATTTACAAACCACAGACATTTGAATGTAAATAGCTGGAAATAGTCTTGAATTCAGGACTTTATGAAGGGATATGCATAACTGATGAGAATGCAGTCAGAAACAATACAGATTTCCATTCAGTTAACCTAAATATTATTATACAACAAGTCACAGAGGAAATACTGAAGATCTTAAATCATTTTATTCAGGAACTGGCTAAAATGGATATGGGTAAGAGAGAGTATGGATAAGAGAATTGTACATTCTGAACAGTCACAGTTATCTCTGATATTTTTCTGTGTGTCCCAACTTTTCTTATCTCATGCTCTTTTGTGCCTAATTGTTTCCTTGTTTCAGTGGCCTTCTTTCTATTCGCAGAAAATTTTTTGTCTTTACTACTACAATGGCTCTAGGATGTCTGCATATTTGTTAGTACCGTTACTATGGAAGTTTTTTTTTTTCTCAGTAAGCACCGCAGAATATTATGAGTCATTTAATACTCCAGCATTGACTTCGCTGTGTGTTTGGTACTGTGGGTGAACATTTTAACAAGAGTATCATGTCCTCTGATCATCTAACGCTGTGGTGACTGGAAAGTGTAAGGCGTCAGAAAGTCCCGCTCTTTATAATTAGCTCCAGAGTTGAAAAATGCATCCGCCTTTGGAGGACCCTTAAGATAGACACTGCGAAATTCAGTTAAACAAGTCCTAACCCTCCATCCCCCACATCGAATTCCCCACCTAAATAATTTCAGAAATGTTACTACATAACCATTTCATCACTTCTGGTACCCCACACTTCCCACGTCCTTCCCCAAAGCAGGGCCTATGAACTGCCAAATCCAGTGAAACCAATTGTTTCACTTTCTTTTTCTGTGGATGTTTTGCCTGTGTTTACTCTAAGTATATCCTCCGCTTTTTGACGGAGTCCTTTCAGCTTCCTCTCCATTGCTCTCTGTATCCACAGGCCGGTTGCAGGAGTAGGCCAGTGGTGGAAACTCTGTTGGGATTTGTTTTCTTTCTTCAACTTACAGATAATTAGAACTTGGAGTGTTGTCTATCTAATGCTGAAGTCATGGGTCTTGTGTGGATGAATTCTTATCTTTCTAGATCTTTCTGTTTGGGAAAATAATGAGAAGATTTGAAAATGGTCGCCATTGCTCTCCAAACCTCCAAGGTTTGTATTTTTAATAAAGATATTTTACCAACCTGTATATGTTATTGGGGACTACATGACATATAATAGATGTAAAGGTTCAAGCACTCCTTGTAGAATATTGTTCATTAGATAAACAGATTATTAGTTTTATTCTGTCTGGTAAGAGACTTCTTGAGAACCAATTGATGTAATACATGGGACTTACATTACATGTAAACTGAATTGACTTAATAACTGCCACCTGTCATTATTACCTATAGTAATAATAGATATTCTGCTTTCCACTTCTGGCCAACTCCAAGCCCTAATTCTTATTTATAGAGAGATGCTATTCTTGTTACCGGTGGAAGGTGTCCAAGTTCTTGGGGCTTTGAACAAAGAATTGGACAAAGTGCACAAACAAAGCAAGGAAACAATGAAGCAACAAAAGCAGAGATTTATTGAAAACAAAAGCACACTCCACAGAGTGGGAAAGGGCTCAAGCAAGTGGCTCAAGGACTGGTTACTTTTGTCTGGGATTTAAATACCATCTAGAGGTTTCCCATCAGTTACTTGGAGTACACCCTATGCAAATGAAGAGGACGTTTCCTGCCATAGCTGAAATGAAGTTACAAAGTTATTTACTTGGTTGTAGAAAGTTGGGGTGTTTCCCTTTGATTTAATTCTAGAAAGTCCTTAGGTTCCCTGCCACCAGACCCTATTCTCCTGTCTCATTCTATTAGGGCTTTCAAAAGATACCTAAAAAACGAAGATAGAGTAACACATTTAGAGATTGTGTATGATTGGGACACGCTATGTCTTTTTATGAATATCAGAAGAGTCCTTGGCTGTTAGAATGCCACAAACTTTTAACTTCAGCTTTACTTCTCAGTACCAATGCACGTTGGAGGATATATATTGTTGTAAGCTTTCTTTAATTATTTTTTGGAACAATGTTATGTAAAACATGGGGAAAGAACAGAAAAATAATTAAACAGGTGTTTCTTTGGTCATCCTGAGAACAGGAATTTATAGTAACAGATGGCTATCCTTCTCACAGACTTAAAAATAAGATGGTATGCCTCTAACATGGCAAAATATTCATTTCAATAATCTGATCTCGCGGAGGCTTCATATACAATGGAAAAGTGAGAAGATTTAGAAAAGGAGAATATTTCATTTTCATATATCTAATCTATTAAAATCTTATGCTAAACTAAGAGTAGTTTTTAAAAATTTTTTTTTTATTATTATACTTTAAGTTCTAGGGCACATGTGCACAATGTGCAGGTTTGTTACATATGTATACATGTGCCATGTTGGTGTACTGCACTCACTAACTCGTCATTTACATTAGGTATATCTCCTACTGCTATTCCTCCACCACCACCCCCCACGCCACGGCAGGTCCCAATGTGTGATGTTCCCCACCCTGTGTCCAAATGTTCTCATTGTTCAAGTCCCACCTGTGAGTGAGAACATGCGGTGTTTGGTTTTCTGTCCTTGTGATAGTTTGCTCAGAATGATGGTTTCCAGCTTCATCCATGTCCCTACAAAGGACATGAACTCATCCCTTTTTATGGCTGCATAGTATTCCATGGTGTACATGTGCCACATTTTCTTAATCCCGTCCATCACTGATGGACATTTGGATTGGTTCCAAGTCTTTGCTATTGTGAATAGTGCTGCAATAAACATACGTGCGCATGTGTCCTTTGAGTATATACCCAGTAATGGGGTGGATGGGGTCAAATGGTATTTCTAGTTCTAATCATTGAGAAATCGCCACACTGTCTTCCACAATGGTTGAACTAGTTTACAGTCCCACCAACAGTGTAAAAGTGCTCCTATTTCTCCACATCCTCCCCAGTACCTGCTGTTTCCTGACTTTTTAATGATCACCATTCTAACTGGTGCGATAGAGGATGGTATCTCATTGTGGTTTTGATTTCATTTCTCTGATGGACAGTGATGATGAGCATTTTTTCATGTGTCTATTGGGCTGCGTAAATGTCTTCTTTTGAGTAAGTGTCTGTTCATATCCTTTGCCTACTTTTTAATGGGTTGTTTGTATTTTTCTTGTAAACTTGTTGAGTTCTTGTAGATTCTGGAATTAGCCCTTTGTCAGATGAGTAGTTTGCAAAATTTTCTTCCATTGTGTAGGTTGCTGTTTCAGTCTGACGGTAGTTTTCTTTTGTGGTGCAGAAGCTCTTTAGTTTAATCTAGATCCCATTTGTCATTTGGCTTTTGTTTGTCATTGCTTTGGTGTTTAGGACATGCAGTCCTTGCCCATGCCTATGTCCTGAATGGGAATTGCCTAGATTTTTTCTAGGGTTTTTATGGTTTTAGGTCTACATTTAAGTCTTTAATCCATCTTTATATTAATTTTTGCTATAGGTGTAAGGAAGGAATTCCAGTTTCAGCTTTCCTTACATATGGCTAGCCAGTTTTCCCAGGCACCATTTATTAAATAGGGAATCCTTTCCCCCATTTTGTTTTTGTCAAGGTTTGGTCAAAGATCAGATGTTTTACAGATGGTGGTATTATTTCTGAGCGGCTCTGTCTGTTCCTTGGTCTATATCTCTTGTTGGTGCCAGTACCATGCATTTTGGTTACTGTAGGCCCTTGTAGTATAATTTGAAGTCAGGTAGCGTGATGCCTCCAGCTTTGTTCTTTGCTTTGGATTGTCTTGACAATTGTAGGCTCTCTTTTGGTTCCATACCGAAACTTTAAAGTAGTTTTTCCAGTTCTGTGAAGAAAGTCATTGGGATGGATGAGTTTATAATTACCTTGGGCAGTATGGCCATTTTCACGAGGTGATTCTTCCATCCATGGGCATGAATGTTCCCCCATTTGTTTGTGTCCTTTTTTATTTCGTTGAGCAGTAGTTGTAGTTCTCCTTGAAGAGGGTTCCTTCACATCCTTGTAAGTTGGATTCTAGGTGTTTATTATTTATTCTCTTTCATGGAACTGTAGAATGGGCGTGTCACTCATGATTTGGGCTCTCTGTTTGTCTGTTATTGGTGTATAGAAATGCTTGTGATTTTTGCCACATGTTTTGATATCCTGAGACTTGCTGGAAGTTGCTTATCAGCTTAAGGAGATTTGGGCTGAGACAATGGGGTTTTCTAAATATACAATTTTGTGTCATCTGCAAACAGGGACAATTGGACTTTTCTTTTCCTATTGAATACCCTTTGTTTTCTTTCTCCTTCCTCGATTTGCCCTGGCCAGAACTTCCAACACTATGTGAATAGGCAATGATAAGAGAGGGCATCCCTGTCTTTTGCCAGTTTTCAAAGGGAATGCTTCCAGTTTTTGCCCATTCGTATGATATTGGCTGTGGGTTGTCATAAAGAGCTCTTAGTATTTTGAGATACGGTCTCATCAATACCGAATTACTTGAGAATTTTTAGCTGAAGGGCTGTTGAATTTTGTTGAAGGCCTTTTCTGCAGTCTGTTGGATAATCATGTGGTTTTTGTCTTTTGGTTCTGTTTATATGCATGGATTACCGTTGCATTGATTTGCATATGTTGAACAGCCTTTGCAATCCCAGTGATGAAGCCCACTTGATCATGGTGGATAAGCTTTTTGATGTGCGCTGGACAGTTTGCCAGTATTTTATTGAGGATTTTTGCATTGATTTCATCTGGGATATTGGTCTAAAATTATCTTTTTTGTTGTTGTCTCTGCCAGGGCTTTTGGTATCAGGGATGGGATGTTGACCTCAAAACTGGGTTAGGAGGATCCCTCTTTTTCTATGGTGTATATTTTCAGAAGAAATGTACCAGCTTTCTCCTTGTATCTCTGGTAGAAATTGGCTGTGAATCCATCTAGTCCAGGAATTTTTTTGGTTGTAGCTATTTAATTATTGCCTCAATTTCAAAGCCTGTTACTGGTCTATCAGGGATTCAACTTCTTCCTTGGTTTAGTCTTGGGAGGGTGTATGTGGTCCAGGAATTTATCCATTTTTCTTCTAGAATTTCTAGTTTATTTGCGTAGAGGTGTTACAGTAGTCTCTCACGGGATTTGTATTTCTGTGGGATCATTGATGATATCCCTTTGTCATTTTTTACTGCATGTACTTGATTCTTCTCTCTTTCTCTATGGTTAGTCCTTACTAGTGGTCTATCAATTTTGTTGATCTTTTCAAAAAAACCAGCTCCTGGATTCACTGATTTTTTGAAGGGTTTTGTTGTCTCTATCTCCTTCAGTTCTGCTCTGATCTTAGTATTCTTGCCTTCTGCTAGCTTTTGAATGGTTTGCTCTTGCTTCTCTAGTTCCTTTAATTGTGATGTTAGGGTGGGTCAATTTTAGATCTTTCCTGCTTTCTCTTGGTGGGCATTTAGTGCTATAAGTTTCCCTCTACACACTGCTTAAAGTGTCCCAGAGATTCTTGGTGTGTTTCGTCTTGTTCTCATTCGGTTTCAAAGAACATCTTTATTTCTGCCTTCATTTCGTTATGTAACCCAGTAGTCATCAGGAGCAGTTGTCAGTTCTATTGACAGTCTTTAGTCAGTTTCTTAATCCCGAGCTCTGTTTAATTGCACTGTGGTCTGGAGAGACAGTTTGTTATAATTTCTGTTCTTTTTAAATTGGCTGAGTGTGCTTTACTTCCAACTATGTGAAATTTTGAAAATAAGTGTGATGTGGTGCTGAGAAGAACTGTATATTCTGTTGATTTGGGGTGGAGAGTTCTGTAGATGTCTATTAGGTCTGCCTGGTGCAGAGCTGAGTTCAATTCCTGGATATCCTTTTTAACTTTCTGTCTCATTGATCTGTCTAATGTTGGACAGTCGCGGTTAAAGTCTCCCATTATTATTGTAAGTCTCGAAGACTTGCTTTAATCTGGGTGCTCCTGTATTGGGTGCATATATATTTAGGAGAGTTAGCTCTTCTTGCTGAATTGATCCCTTTGGCATTATGTAATGGCCTTCTTTGTCAACTAAGAGTAGATTTTTAAAAATTACTCCAGTTACCTTGACTACCTTTCTGTACGTATGGTTTTATTACAAGAACCTCTAGCCCTCAATAAAATTTCTATTTTATTATGGCAATATACCTTGTTATACAATCAGAAAATAACATGTTTATTATAGATTATAACATAAAGTACAATATTTATTAATATATTGTATTATAACATGTATGGTAATATAGTATATAAAATAGATAGGTATGTTTTAATGTATTTTAAATATTTATGATAATAAATATAACATTTTCATTATGGTTTGACTTCACTGCAATTAGCTGTTTACATATCAATATTCCCCATGGAACTTGCCTTCTTTGAGGTTACAATTGTGCCTGTATGTTTCAGTTTGGTATTCGGCACATAATAGATAAGCAGTGAACAAGAAGGCTGAGTCTTCTGCATGGAATTATGTTTTGACATACTCTTTTTCCCATGAATGTCTCCCAGGAATATTTACTATTCTGACTTAAATATTATTTTAAGTAATACTATATATATATAATGCTATATATTTTCTTCTTTTTCTGCTTTTGTTTTCACAGCTATTTATAGATACATACATGCCCATTCACTACTATAAAGGCTAACATCAAGTACTTATTCAATATCTATATGCTCATTATTATAAATAAATAAACATTGAGTTTATTGAATAAAATGGCAAATCAGAATTGTCCAGTCCTACTCATCTCTGACATTAGTTTTATATTTTTTATTATTTTCTATTATTTGTCATTTTATTCCTAAACCTCTGCTAAGCTTAACATTTATTTGTAGAATTAATTCCTGGGGTGTGTATTTTCTTTCAAGTTTCCAGTCACTGCAGAATTACAGGAATGCTAGAAAATTAACGGTTTGATTATTTTGGTGCCTGATCATCTTAAGAAATGATTTTGTGTTCCAAAACCAAGTTTGGCCAAGAGTAGGGCTTATTTGGAATCTTGAGAATTCCCACAAAGAGACCGTAGCTGGAAAATGATGTAGAATGAAGAGTGGAGGCGCTGGAACAAGAAGATGCCTCATCTCCAAAGAGAGAAACAGACTCCAAACAGTGGCGGTCCATGGAGAGTTGTTGATGGCCTCCGTGTCAAAGTTCTCATTCTTACTCTACATTGACAGGGAGCTGGCACGCACTATAGCTGTGTCAGGAAATGTGTTTTTAACATTTGAGAGGTGAGAAGAGAGACAGGAAGGAGACTTTGGGAACTTTAAATGATTACACAACTTAAGCCAGATATTTACTCTATAGGAATAGTCAGATTGAGTTATAAGTATGAAAATCTGGCATCACTGCTTTGTAATTCTCTAAAGAGCTTAACATTTCATCTTATTTTATCCAGCAACAATAATGTGCTTTGCTTGCATTTCGCAATATAAAGTAGATAGTCAATGGAATTAAATAACTGGGGTTATATGTTCTGATATAGCCTTTAATAGTTATAAAAAACATCATAATGACTTTTCAATAAATAGATATCTGTTTTATTTTCTTCTCTTAAACCCGTGTGTTGGAAACTTTGTATTTTTATTTATTTACTTATTTTAGAGATGGGGTCTTGATACATTACCCAGACTAGGTTTGAACTCTTGATTTCAAGCTATCCTCCTGCCACAGCTTTCTGAGCAGCTGGGCCTACAAGTTCATGCCACTGTGCCCTGCTAATAACTGCTTTTTTTGGGAGTAAGTTTTACTTTCTTATCGGTAGTATTTGACCAGTGCAAAGACAATGTATACCTTTATCTCATTCTTTCTAGAATCAACACTGTTTGGGAATAAAATAGTATGGATTTTTTTTTTTTTTTTAGACAGAGTCTTGCTCTATTGCCCAGGCTAGAGTGCAGTGGTGCAATCTCGGTTCACTGCAACCTCCACCTCCCAGGTTCAAGCAATTATCTGACTCAGCCTCCCAAGTAGCTGAGATTACAGGCGCCCACCACCATGCCCAGCTAATTTTTGTATTTTTAGTAGAGACGGGGTTTCACCACGTTGGCCAGGCTGGTCTTGAACTCCTGACCTTCTGATCCACATGCCTCAGGCTTCCGAAGTGCTGGGATTATAGCCGTGAGCCACCACACCCGGCCAACAGTATTGAATTTTAATACTATTGAGGTTGGGTGTTATTTCAAATTTAGTTTATAAGTACTGTCAAAGTCAAATTGCTTCAGAATTAGAGCTGCCTATTACACATTTGCTTTTGTGCAGTCATTTCTGCTGCTGAGTGAAGGGTTATGGGCTTAGTGGAAGTAATTCCTTACACTCTCTCTTCATGCTCTGCTCTGGATACAAACAAGAAAGAGTGTGATAATTCAAAGAAAGCATTTTGTCAAAAAGGCTGCTTCCTGCTCTGCTCCATATGGGACTCCAAAGATAGTGTTCACAATTTTGGCTGGCCACAACAAGCTGGGAAACTCCTTTCTTACAACACAGAAAGGCAACACATGATAGAAGATTTTATAAATTTGACAAAAGACTGGTTAAAATGAGCTGAATTCATCCTATGTAGTTTTCTAAACAGCCAAATTCAGGTTTTAGATTAAAAACAAAACAGAAAAAAAGAGCAAACAGTATGGTGTTTACTACCTGCTCACCCACTACAATCTCAGTGGAGTACGTGGTCACTCAAGGTCTCCCCTGGTCATCATCACATCATCATGGTTTTGGATCTTCACTTCCATGCTTTGTACTGGCCCACACATCTCACAGACCCACATCCTACTGATCACTTCCTTGAGCCCAATCCCATATTCTCGTTGCAGAGAGCTTTGTTTATGTCTGCAATTGCTCAAATGCCATCTGTGAAGCATCGAGCTGTTGTGCCTGTGTTTCTACTGGCTTCAGTTATTTCTCTTCCTATTTTCGATGGCACAAATAAGTGCAATTTTTGGAAAACAGATGTTTTTTCGATGTGAATTATTCTGCTAACACTTAGTAAAACTCTGTCTGCTACAGAAGGCCTTCTGCATCAGGGGTAAGTAGAATTTTATTGCCTTCTCTCAATTTAGGCAGAGAAAAGTTATAAAAAAAAGTTAATTTGTATGTTACCTGGAAGACAATCTCTCTCTTAGACTATTTAACAATTTTTTTTTTTTTGCTTCTCAGAATATCTTTCCGCCTCTTACTATCAACTCTACTGAACTACAAGTAGAGGTGATTAAAATTGTTTTACTTGCTTTTTTTCACAGAGGTTTTGCTAAGAAGATGGGATGTGTGTGTATCTCTGTCGGGAAACTGGTCATTACAAGCTGCTTCAGTTTCCTAAATTATTGTTTACCTAAAGGCTAACAGTTAAATAAAATATCAGCTTTTTTGTACCCTGGAGATATTGTTGGTGATACGTAGGGACAATGACTAAATACAAAAAGTGCATAGGACAGTGTTTGACACAAAGTAAATGCCATGCAATTGTCATGTATTATTGTTATTATTGCTGTTTTTACTCTCTTTGAGACTACAGTGGTACTACTGATGTAGAGAAAATGAACTTTTACCTAAAACGGTCTTGGCATAGAAGAACTCAGAAAAGCAATTAGTGCTACCTCTGCCAAAACTCCAACTTGCCAATTATGACTCTATACAATCATAAGAAACTTCTACTTAATTTTTTTTTTTCTATTTAGTGCTTCCAAGCAGTCTGTCATTTTTCTTCACAGGAACTTTCTCATTGAGGTTTTTTAGATGTGGTTTGTGCCTCTCAAGGTTTAGAAGTGGTAGCAGAAGGAATATATGCCTGTTTTAGGTCACAGCTCTATCCATTAGAAAAGAAGGTAATATTTCAAGTGGGTACAGCAGATAAAGCAACAATGACACAAATGGGTTGATGTGAAGGTTTTATTTAAGTCAGTGGCAACTTGAAAGGTTTATTGGTGACTTAGCTAATACAGGCTGGATTTCAGAGTCTGAGGATCTAAGGACTGCTACTAGCTTGAGCTTTGTATCAATCACTTAACCTTTGTTTCTTTTCCCTTAAAAAGAAGAGATGATTACTAACCCAAACCAATAAGAGGAAGAGGAATGGTTAATTATGTAGGGATTTTGAGTATTGAGATTCTCAAAGAACATATTATTTACTGCATTTTCTCTACAGTATTTGAAAATGTTAATCTTTTCCTTTTCCTCCAAAGTTCTGGACTGTGTTCTGTTGGAGCCCATCAATTATGACCCTCCATCTTCCCAAAAAAATGTTTCAAAATGAATATTATGAGGTGACAAGGTAATGAAAGCAGATAAACAGTCCTGCTTCTGCGTCAGAGTCTTTTTCTTTTTGTAACTTAGCTCTCTGTTTTGGTTTGATTAGAGCTTAATAATTTTCCTTTAAAATTATATGAGTAATAAATAACTGATATTTATGTGGCATTTTATTGTTTGGCAAATGCTGGCACATGTTATCTCACTTAAACATCACAACAACTTTATGTGAAATTGCCTGAGGAATTTGGATTTCAGAGCTATTAAAAGGCTTGCCCAAGGACACACAACTGGTAAGAAGTGAAACCAAAACGTAGATTTTCTGGCTTTAAATCCCACCCTCATTCCAGTAGCCACTACAGCCTCATCAAAGAGAAAGATAATCATTATTCCCCAGAGTTACATCTGATGAACCTTATGATCAACATGTACTATACTGTCTATGACAAAACCTGAATGGTGAAATTAATGATAAAACAAGTGATCACTGGAGGCAATCCTCCCAATCTATTAATCCTAGTTCCGCAAACCTCATGCCTTTATATTGATTTTAATAGGCAAACACCCTTCTTAATTTACTTGAGTACTTTTTTGGGGTAATATGCCCTCATGCATTAAAAAAAATGCATTTGTGGTTTTTTAAAAACGCTCGGTCTAGAATTGGTACTTCTTATATGATGTTCTCATATATCACAAAACAAATTCTCAAACATATTTTGACAAAGAAATGGAGGAGTGATTTGAATTATAATGCTGCTGGCAAAACTGCAGGCATCAATGGTAATTACATCTAATTTGACATGTTTATCGTTTAGTGCAAACAATGTTATCTGATCCAGTTTCCTTAGTTCTATTTTACTTTACTTTACCTCTTCAGTCTATTTTCTGGCATCGATTATTAAACACTTAGCTCTTTAAAGTAAGGAAATTCTCTATAGCTGTCTCATGCTTCAAACATTTGCTTATGAATTTGGCACATATATTGTTTCTATGCGCTCTGTTAATAGAAAGAGATAAAACAACTGCCATGAAGTCATGCTTGTTCTGTGTTGGATGCTTATTCTTTTTTGTTTATCTTCCTTTAGCCTTTTAAATTGTAAAACTGCCATGATAACATTAAATGAATTATGAGAAAACACATACGTTTCATTCCTGCCACCCTCAGGCAACAGATTTTCCTTTCGTTTGACCTTACACTTCCTTGTACTTCACAGGGCTCTGAATGAACTGGCCGGTCAGACTCACACCCTATCGGACTGCCCTTTGAAGCTCACTGTAACTGGCTATTCACGTATTGGTCTCGTTTACACAGCAAACTCTTGCAAGGAAAAAAGTTTTATTTTGTTAGAATTTTTACCCCAGCTTATAGAAAAGTGTGTGTCACATACAAGTTATTCATTAAATGTTTGGTGAATAAGTGAATTAGTATCAAATCAACTGAATGGAGCCAGCAGCTCTGTTCTGCCATTCACTGGCTGTCTTCCTCGAGTATGATGCTCACTGAGTCTTCATCTAGAATGTGGAGGTGATGATAAAATTATTCTCAGAGACTATTGCAAGAGTTAATTAGACCTTGCATTTGAAAGTTTTAATACTATGAAGTAATCTTCAAAATATGATTATGCTAATTATTGCAAATTTTTATTCGGTATTTTTACTTCCCATGAATATGCCATAAATGATTTTCACTTTAGTTCAGGTCTGGATTATTGCCAAAGCAATGTAACTAGCCTCCGTGGTTCAATTCCTACTTTTTATTCCTCACTTCGTCCAGACTAATGATTAAAAACATAAAATAGGATGTTAGTTCTTCACTTCAGACCCTGCAACAGAGGCTTGTCAGTCTTAATCACTACCACATCCTCAACTCCCAGCCCAATGCCTTATAACTGTGCATATATGCCCTTGATAGGTTTATATTCATCATCTGGAGACCTCTTGGGAAGGGCATAGAAGAATCTTCATCACATGCCTCCGTGTGTCTTCCCAGTCTCCAGTTTCATTCCAGCAGGTCTTGGACATCTATCCAGGACTTTAACCATAAAGATCAATCAGGAATTCCTGAAACAGGCTATGCTCTTTCACACCCCAGTGCTTTGCATTGCTTTCCTATTCTTCAACTGAAGGCTGCCTCCCTACTCCACTGGAGCACTTGGTGTTTATTTCTTACAACTCAGCTTCACATTAGACTCCTCTTCAAAGCACTTCATTTTCTTGTCTCTGGGCAGAGTGTTCTTTCATTTGAGCCCCCACAGACCATTGCATGTAAGCATATTTGCACAGTACACGGATAACCCATAATCATTGTCTGCATGTACTTTTGTGAACTAGATGATGTGCTCTTTGTATGTGGCTTGAAATATAATGTGTGTAGTTCCTGAACTGAAGGTGGCACTTAGTATTCTATAAGACCCCAATGAATGTTTCTGGAATGAATTATTATACAACCTTTATAAGTATAATTTTTTTGCAACAGTATATTCTACCATATTTCTCCAGTAGAATTTACTTCATCATTCTGTTACTATGGAAGATTTGGAGATTTCCAATCATTCTGCCTGTAGATTTTTATTTCAATTGAACTTTTCCAGTAGTATAAATTCTCAGGAACTATAAATATTCTAGAATAAAATTTCTAATAAATAATGCCTTATAATTGTTAGCTTAAATTAGAATTAAAAATAGTACCTTAGCGAGGCTATATGCTGGCAGGTGTTTTGTGTACTAGGGAAGTAATTAAATACTCAGCTATCTGAGTAAAACATGTTATGTAATTTGTATGCATATGTAAGTTTAATTTGTATCACAAGTGTATAAGGCAGGAAGCTAAATAGCAAAATGGGCAAATAGCATGACTAGGCAATTCACAGAAAGGGAGCTATGAATGGCTTTCAAGTATATAAAGAGAAATGCCAACTCACTGGAAGAGAAACTCAACTCAGTGCAAGAAATAAACTAAAATATCAATAAGACAGCATTTACTTTAATAACAGTGGCAAAAATTAAGGAAAATGGTTAATATCAAGTGATAGGAAAGACGTGGAAAGACATAATTTTTAACACTGCTAGTCAAAGTGTAGACCATGCAGTCGTTCTGGAAAGAAATCTTACAGTACCTAGCAAAATTAATTCTATTTCCGACCGTATTGTTTGTGGTAGCAGGGAAATAAAGGCAGCCTAGATGTTCGGTGAAAGCAAACTGGATCAGAAATGTAGTGAATGTAACTTCTGGAGCATAATGCAGCAGTTAGGAGCAAAAGAATTGATTGGCATACAACAATGTGTACAAATCATAAAACATAATATTGAGTTAAAAGAAGTAAGAAATAAAGTGCAACATATACTTTCTAATACATCATTTTCTTTCTCATGCATTTATGTCTATGAAGTAATAGAATTACAGTTTTTTTCTTGTCCTGCTAGCAAAGTGTAATTATCTATAGTAATGTTACACAGTTATGTGACATATTCCAAAGCTATAGCTATTTCTTAGGAAGCTAGATATTAAAATGCATTTATTTAGCAAGTAAATGCAGATTTTTTCCCCTACAGCATATGAATGTGAGAAAAAAAGTTTTTTAAAAAGAAGATTGCTATTCTTTTCTTAAAATTTAAAGCTATATCTGTTGGATTGCTTCCTATTTTAAGTTTCTTTTTCTTGTTCTCTGAGGAGGGGATGGAGGTTAAAGGATTAAGGAGAAGTAATTATAAAGTGTTTAAAATTCTTGGTTTAAGAACTCAAGAGATCAATTCTTTTCTTTTTTCATGGTATTTTTACATGGACTACTTTGTTGAGTGTTTTTAACTTTCTATAAAAGTTGAGAGAAGATGAGCAGAGATGTTAAACTAACTCTGCTTTTTACAACCATCATGATGATGTAGTTGGCAAAGACAGGGCATAGATTGGAGGATACTTCAAAGTAGCAAAGCTAACACCTGCACGATTGTGTTGACAAATCTATAAGTTTAAATATGACTCACTGTTTCTGCCCTACATGTTTCTCTAATTAGAATTTGACACAGTTATCTTCAACTAGTTATGTCATTCACTCTTAGATGTATTTGAGATTATTAAGTCCTGTGAAGTCTTTCTTGTAAATATCTTTCTAATCAATCTCCTCTATTTCACCATAACTTTTCTATTTAATTTCTTTGTTTAATGCAATAGCCTTCCTGTTTTATCATCTCTCTGCACTGCACGTCATCCCCTTGGTTGTCCTTTTAATATAGCCACTGTCTTGCTTAAAGAGAGTCCTCCTGTTACCCTCAGGAGTCCAGACTCTTTAGGATGGCATTGAAGGCCCTTTGCAAAATGATCTCACACCCTCTTTCTAATTCCATCTTCCAGCATATTTCCTCCACACTGCTCCCTGTGCTGCTGAATGAAATATGTTTAACACTAAACAAAAATGATCCTTGCCCTGTGCAACTGCTCCCGGAAAAATAAGACTCATCCTAGTGTTTCCACTGTGCTCTCTTAATACGTCTATTGTAGCACGTATCCCAGCCAGTTTTACGTATTGAGGTAGGAGCCCATCTCCCAAGAAAGAGTCCTTGAAAAGTTTGACAGGGCTAATGCAAGTAGTTAGTATGTGTTTCTTTAGAAAAGAAAAAGAGTAGCAGCCTCATTTTTCAAATTTAAAAGGAAAAAATTGCTAAGTAATAGAAACCTCCCTTTGTGTCAGCTGGGATCTACGGGGATCTCTCTATCTATCTGGTCTGTCTGTCATCTAATTGTCTATTTATTGATCATTTTATCTTTGAATCAGTTTCTTCTTTTTTCAAAAAGAGGTTAGAATAGATGGTGGAGGGAAATATTTGAAATCTTTTCCTCCTCTGTTTCCCCATATGTATAATATACCAACCAATTCTAGAGATGTGTCTATGTCCAGATCTTAAAGTCATTGTATTTATAATGAAGAATGCTATTATTTGTTTCATGGGTCTTCCACCTTAAAATGTATTCTATTATAGCAAACTTGGGCCTGGGACTTCTAAAGTCATCTAACTGTTGATATACACAATGGGAGTCATTGTTGGAACGTTCCACTGAGATATTTTTAAAATATTGTGCTAGTGTTACTTTATAATTACTTAAAGACACAAATATAGGCATAAAGACATGTCCTTACTATTACTATGATTTTGAAGTATAAACAACAAGTTAGGGATTAAACCACTAACTTTTTATATTTTGGTCCTTTTCTATCTCACTTTAGAAATAAATAAGACATCATTTTCGTGTAATTTGGAAAGTTCTCTATAACCTTAATGGAGGAGAATTTTTTCCATCATTTGTTTAGATGAAAAGACAAAACTGATAAATTTAGAATTCCTTTGTAGAAAGTCTCTGTAAATGAAACTAATGAATCTTGATTCAATAAAGCTGAATGAATATGTATTTTGTCATAGTTGAATGATATAAGTACTCTAAAGTCAGATGTGCTTTCAAAATACTCCCATAAATGTAAATTCTTAATTATGATCATTTTAAGAGCATTTATCTGTCTCCTGGTGGTTGTTGCTACTCTGGCCCCTTTTATATGTTTTGGACAGAGAAGGAAATACAATGCTTGCATTCCTGTGGTTGCTATAGTAATGGAAAAAAAAACTACAGCTGTGATTGTAGACTTGAAGAAAAAGACTGAGGTCATTTCAGCCCTGGAGACTTAGTAAATATTAATTGTGAAGAAGAAAGCTCTTGTTCTTATTCTTCAATAGTTTTTTTTTGTAAGAGCCAGAAGTCATTATATTGAGATAAATTGTTACTGCCCCTTAATTGCATTCCAAAGGTAGGTTGAAATGTTAACTAAAATTATACACAGTAGGATTTTGCATTCAATTTAATGAATTTCTGGCCAGAACTGATATTCTAAGATGCAAAAGAAAAATCTGTGGTTTGATAAAATTTTAAAAGTTGTAGTTTCTCTTATAGAGCAAATAACTACAGTTTTAGGTGTTTTTAGATTAAATATTTTACAGAATAAATATTTCATTTTAGATTGCTTCTTTAGACAATTGCATAGTGTACGGAGCTTGCCTAAGAACAAAATCATCTGCATTGCCTACAACCCAGGTACTAGGATAGCCCAGTTTAACAAAGACTGAAATCTTTGTTGATGCTCAATAAATATTAGTTCCTCCCATTGTTGTTGTTGTAATTATTGTTATTGTGTTTGTGCTAGCAGATGTTATATTATTAATAATTTTGATCCAGGCCTAGCAGTCTGAAAGGAGTTTGAAGATTGAGGTTCAGAAGTTGAAGGTGAAAGTCAACTGTTGTAAAGACAGAACAAATGCCAGCTGAGCAGGCAGATGTACCCAATAGTAGTGAACAGCAGCCAGGGAGTTCAGGTAGGTTTTCACTGGCACACATTTATTGAGTATTTAACAAATATTGAGTCCCTCTGTTAGGAATGATGGGGGCAAAAATATACACAGTAATCTTTATTTCTGCGCAGGATGGGCTTACAGAGGGTTTGGGTTATATTACTTACACATACACACACAGAGTAATATGTGGTTATATACATATGTATAATTTTACTGTACTATGAGAAATCCTACAATAGAGGCATGCAGAGGGTACTACACAAGCATAAACAAGGGGAAACGGGGCTTATGTTTTATAGAAGTGGCATCGAAGTTTGGTAGAAGAGAACGTTGTGCCTCTATTTCTTCTTCTGTAAAACATAAGTGATAAGTCTCTGGTTTATACTGTCTTATGAAAATCACATTTGCTATCTGTGGAGATTAAATAAATGCCTATCTATCTATCTATCTATCTATCTATCTATCTATCATCTATCTATCTATTCTCTTTATTAGAATAGTACCTGGCATATAGCAAGTGCTATATACATGTGACCTGTTATTGTGATAAATCTTGGGCAGTAATACTTCTGCTGTCAAATGGTTTATCTTATACCACAATCCTGACCATTCTGGTCCCTTGGCTTCACTGGGCAATGTTTATGAAACATAAAAATTCAGAGGTCCTGTAATAAGCACCTCTTCTGGAAGCAGTGTGTTAAATACATATTACTCTAATCTCACTGAGATTGCTTTGGAGACTCATTAAATGATGTAAAATAAAAAAACAAACATGCACTCAAAATCGTGGATCTCTGGATCAAACTATATGGAATTGTATGAATAACAAGCAGTTCAATTAAACATAGTTTTTGCTATTAAGAGTGCTTACTGTTGAGACTTTCACTTTGAAATATGAACTCAAATTTATTTATATCTAGAATATCTTTAAAAGATATGGCATTTCCCAAGGCTGGTTAAGCATATACAAATCAATAAACATAATCCATCACATAAACAGAACCAATGACAAAAACCACATGATTATCTCAATAGATGCAGAAAAGGCCTTTGACAAAATTCAACAGCCCTTCATGCTAAAATTTCTCAGTAAACTAGGTATTGATGGAACACATCTCAAAATAACAAGAGCTACTTATGACAAACCCACAGCCAATATCATACCGAATGGGCAAAAACTGGAAGCATTCCCTTTGAAAACTGGCAAAAGACAGGGATACCCTCTCTCACCACTCCTATTCAACATAGTGTTGAAAGTTCTAGCCAGGGCAATCAGGAAGGAGAAAGAAATAAAAGGTACTCAATTAGGAAAAGAGGAAGTCAAATTGTCCCTGTTTGCAGATGACATGATTGTATACTTAGAAAACCCCATTGTCCCAGCTGAAAATCTCCTTAAGCTGATAAGCAACTTCAGTAAAGTCTCAGGATAGAAAATCCTATGGGTATATGTTAATACCCAGTAATGGGGGTGCTGGTCAAATCATATTTCTAGTTCTAGATTTTGTGAGGAATCACCACACTGTCCGTTCCAGCTATGGTTGAACTAGTTTACAGTCCCACCAACAGGCTGTAAAAGTGTTCCTATTTCTCCACATCTCTCCAGCACCTGTGTTCCTTCCTTTTAATGATCGTCATTCTAGAGTGTGTGAGTGTGAGGAATGTTTCTCACATGTGGTTTTGGAGTGTTGCATTTTCTCTGATGCCAGTGATGCTGAGCGATGTTTTTTCACATGTCTGTTGCTGCATAAAGTCTTATTTTGAGAAGTGTCTGTATTATCATTTAAAAATCACAAAGCATTCCTATACATCAGATAACAGACAACAGAGAGCCAAAGTCCATGAGTGAACTCCCATTCACAGTTTCCATCGAAGAGGAATAAAGATACCTAGGATCCAATTTACAAGGGGATGTAAAGGGACCTCTTCAGGAGAACTACAAACACTGACTCAACGAAATTAAAAGAGGACACGAAAACAAATGGGGAACATTCGCATGCTCATGGATAGGAAGAATCAATATCATGAAAAATGCCATTACTGCCCAAAGTAATTTATAGATTCAATGCCACCCCCATCAAGTACCAATGACTTTCTTCACAGAACTGGAAAAACTGCTTTAAAGTTCATATGAACAAAAAGAGTCCACATTGTCAAGACAATCTGAAGGCCAAAAGAACAGCTGGAGGCATCCCACTACCTGACATTCAACTATGACTACAAGCCTACAGTAACCAAACAGTATTGGTAACTGGCACCCAAAACAGAGATATAGACGAAATGGAACAGGAACAGAGCCATCAGAAAATAATACCACACATTACAGTCATCTCATCTTTGCAAACCTGAACAAAACAGAATGGGGGAAAGATTCCCTATTTGAATAAATGGTGCTGGAAAACTGGCTGATCATAAAAGAAAGCTGAAACTGGATCCCTTTCATTACACCTGTATATAAAAATTAATTCAAAATTGGATTAAAGACTTAAATGGTTAGACCATAATACCATAAAAACACTAGAGAAAACCTAGGCAATACCATTCAAGGCATAGGCATGGCAGAGGACTTCATGTCTAAAACACCAAAAGCAATGACAGCAAAAAGCCAAAATTGAACAAATAGGATCTAATTAAACTAAAGAGCTTCTGCACCACAAAAGAAACTACCATCCAGGTGAACAGCAACCTCAGAGATGGGATAATTTGGCAACTACTCATCTGACAAAGGCTATATCGAGAATCTACAAAGAATCAAACAAATGTACAAGAAAAAAGCAAAATCCCCATCAAAAAGGAGGAAAGGATATGAACCAGACACTTCTCAAAAGAAGACATTTATGCAGCCAACCCAGACATGTTGAAAAAAGTCTCGTGCGAGTCCACTGCATCAGAGAATGCAAATCAAAAACCCATCAGGAAATACCATCTCACCACCAGTTAGATACGTATCGAGTGTATATATAATGGCAGAAACACAGGTGCTGGAGAGTATTGAGAAATAGGAACACTGTAGCGAGCTGTTGGTGGTGGGACTGTAACTAGTGTCAACCATGAGTGGAAGGACGGTGGGTGATTCCTCAGTATGATGCGTGAGTAGATCTATATTATGATTGACCCAGCCACCCATTACTGTTTGGGTATATACCCAAAGATTATAAATCGTATATCTACTATAGATATGATATGTGTGTCTGCGATATGTTTATTGTCATCGTATCTGTGTCGATTATGAGTATGTCAGGATTTGGTGCGTAACGCTAATGGTCCTCAGTGATAGATTGGATTAAGAAATGTGGCATATGTACACCATGGATACTATTGCAGCTGTAACAGGAAGGATGAGTGTCATGTCCGTTTGCGAGGACACAGTGGATGCAGCTGAAACCATCATTCTGAGCAAAATTCTTAAGGACAGAAAAACCAAGACATCACATGTCTCCACTCATAGGTGGGATGAGAGATGACGCGCGTGCAGCGAGCGGGATATCTTCACACACTGCCGTCAGGGGTGGTGGAGAAGAAGTGTGTGGATAGCATTAAGTAGAGTATACCTAATGTAAATGACGAGTTAATGGGTGAGCAAACCAACATGGCACATGTATACCTATGTAACAAACCTGCATGTTGTGCACATAGTTACCCTAGAACTTAAAGTTTATAAAAAAATGGCGGCATTTTTTTCCAGCTGACAGCATATAAACAGTTTGTATGCCTTGGTATGCACTTTGGTCCCCGCTAAAGAAAACTTCATGTATAACATACATACATACACACACACACACACACACACATAGTATATAATATAATATATATATAATTTTTTTTTTTTTTACTTTTTTTTTTTTTGTTGAGACAGTCTCACTCTGTTGCCCAAGCTGGAGCACAGTGGCGGCACAGTCTCAGCTCACTGCAACCCTCTGCTTCCCGGGTTCAAGCAATTCTCCTGCCTCAGGCTCCCAAATAGCTAGCACTACAGGCACAGGCCAGCATGCCCAGCTAATTTTTGCATTTTTAGTAGAGATGGGGTTTCACCATGTTGGGCATGCTGGTCTCAAACTCCTGACCTCAGGTGATTGCCCACCTCAGCCTCCTGAAGTGCTGAAATTACAGGCATGAGCCACTGTGCCTGGCCCTAAGAATACCCCAAATGTACTCTCCAAATCTGAGAAACCATATTTATCCTTTTTAAAATATGTGATTCATAAAAGACATGTAGATATGTGCACACAGGTGTTATAACCCTAGTATTATTATTGCTACTATTTTAGTACACTTATTAGTAGGAACAAAGGACTGGAGCTTTACATGTAACTCTACAGAGGGGAACTGAGCACCATTCTCACCCTCCTACATCACTCTTGCCAGGAATTTGATGTACATTTGCTATTCATAAGTACCCTTAGGCACTGTGGATTTAAAAAATACAAAAAGTGATGGACAATGAACTAAAGAACATTTGGCCAATGATTCCAAGGTTCAATAAAGCTTAATATGGTTATTATTATTCAAAATTTAGTACTTTGTCTTTCAAGTCTTAGAACATGATTTAGTTTTAGTAGATTCTAGGTGCATTATGTCACACTTAATTGATTCCATAAATTTGATGTACATGAGTCTAATTTAAACATTAGAATGCAAATTTACTTCCCTTCACAAAGAACTTCAATGACTCCTAATTGCTTATTGGGTAAATTCCAAATCTGTCAGAATTCTTTGCTCCACGGTCTGACCCAAGCTACTTTTCAACCTCATTATTAGTTTCTTTCTAAAGTCATGACCTTCAAATGGAAAAAAAGAAAATGCTGCTTATGCCCTCAAGTCCTCCAGTTTTTCCAGCAGGGACTTTATAGTCTACAGAAATGCATCCTCTATTTCATCTGAGCTAAACCTTCCCATGTGAGCTGGCATCAGCAGCAATTGATAGCCATTGGTGGGTTTGCTTAATAACAATGGTTTTTATTCACACTTCTTTTATGTGGTATAGCAACATATCTCACCTCCTGATTAGCCACAGCAGTTTTTTGTTCTGCTGTTTTTGTGTTTCTCAGCAGGAAGCTGTCAGTTACTAATGTACACCTCTTCCTTTATAGATCAGTTATGATATTCAAAATTTTCGGGGGCCCAGCATCCTTTTAATGATTTTTTTGAAGAATGGGGTATCATTTGTTATATTGTGAAGAATCTAGTTGTAGCATCTGTGGAAACAGTCTCAAATATGTTGTGTTGCTCCAGTAGTTCAATGTAGAATTTTTTCACTTTTTCTAGTCTGTCAAACTATTTTTTCTATTGACCAACCCTTGAGTCTGGCTGTGAATTATCTTATTCCTAGATTCTGTTTCTTTTTATGCTTTTGGGGCTAAATAAGTCTTCCATTCTTTTGAGCAAGTCTCTAGTCTCCTCAATGAGATGGAAAATATAGAAGAATTATTCAATTTTATTCCCTTTCTTCTGCAATCCAGAGACTAGCCTATATAATCAGTGACCCACATTCCACCAGGAAAATGTGGCTCTTTTGTTGACTATAGTGCTGGGAGTCATGCTGAATAACCATTAATTTATTAATTCATTCATTATGTGTTCACTCGTGCATTCAAGCACTCATTTTATATGGTAGTCACTGTGCTAGATGGCAGCCATAGTGACACAAAAAGACATTTCAACCACTTTTAAGGAGCCATAAACTCATGGGACAAACACAGAAACAAATAATTATAATTACATTCTATAAATACTGTTAAATCATTGTGGGGGAATCCTCTGCAATCCTGGGTATCAAGTATGGCTTCCTGGCCTAGATACTTGTGAAATAATTTTGAAGGATGAGTAGAAATATTTTTTAGAGGAGAGAGCAAGGGAGCAATTGCAGCTAGGGGAAACAGCGGGTTCAAAGATTGAGAAATTTGATAGCAACTTGGTCTATTTGTCACCTCTAAGGTGTTGGTTATGTCCAGAACTTATGGAACAGAGATAGTGGCATGAGATGAGATGGGAGATGTAAAATAAGTTCTTTTCAAGACTGTGTATGTCATGTGAAGGACTTTTTTGTTTCATTCATTCAAAGGGGGTGGCTTTGAAGGATATTAGACTGGGGATTAATGAGATACTTCTCTAATGAAGAGTCTTGGTGGATACAGAGAGACAAGTTAGAGTGATTGCAATGGTCCCCATTGAATAAAGAAGTGGAAGTAGTGATAAGAAAGGAAGAGACAGAAATAAGAGATATTTTGTTGGTTAAATTAATAAGAACCAGTGACTGACTGGAAGTTGGGCATGAAGGAGATGGGCATGAAGGAGAGGAAATTATGTTGACGTTAAGAAAATGTCCCCCCATCCCCAAAACAAAATTAAAAAAAAAAAGAAAATGTGGAGATTATGGCTTGAGTGTCTGAATGAAAGGTGTGTTCTACAGGAGTGACTCCTTGTCCAACCATAATTATTTTAAACTTTTAAAATCAATTTTTATATTAAAGCCATTTTATATTAAAGGCATCTGTAGAAACACAGAACTTCTTTGTTTTATTTTATTTTTTCAATTTCAATTTTAATTTTAGATTCAGGCATACATGTGCAGGTTTGTTATAAGGGTCCATTGTGTGATGCTGAGGTTTGAGCTTCTATTAATCTTATAAGCAAGATAGTGAACATAATATCCAGTAGAAAGTTTTTGTTTTGTTTTGTTTTGCTTTGTTTTGAGATGGAGTCTCACTCTGTCACCCAGGCTGGAGTGCAGTGGTGCGATCTTGGCTCACTGCAACCTCTGCCTCCCAGGTTAAAGAGATTCTCCTGCCTCAGCCTCCCAAGTAGCTGGGATTACAGGCATGCACCACCACACCTGTTTAAATTTTGTATTTTTAGTAGAGATGGGGTTTCGCTATGTTGGCTAGTCTGGTCTCGAACTCCTGATCTCAAGTGATCTGCCTGCCTCGGCCTCCCAAAATGCTGGGATTACAGGTGTGAGCTTGTAGGAGGTTGTTAAGCCCTTGCTGCCCTCCCTCCCTTTCTCCTTTTGGAGCCCCCAGTGTCTCCCAGTGTCTCTTCTTCCCAACTTTACGTCTTTGCATACCTAAGGTTTAGCTCCCTCTTATAAGTGAGAAGAGGCAATATTTGGTTTACTGTTATTGCTTTAATTCACTTAGGATAATGGCCTCCAGCTGAATCCGTATTGCTGAAAGGACATAATTTTGTTCTTTTTTATGACTGTGTAGTATTCCATGTGAAACACAGAACTGAGTGAAGTTAAGTTGCTTAACTTCTTTGTGTCTCAGTTTGCTTATTTTAAAATTACATATAACAGGCCAGGCACGGTGGCTCACGCCTGTAATCCCAACGCTTTGAGAGGCTGAGGCAGCCAGTTCGCCTGAGGTCAGGAGTTCAAAACCAGTCTGGCCAACATGGTGAAACCCCATCTCCACTAAAAATACAAAAATTAGCCAGGCATGGTGGCGGGAGCCTGTAATCCCAGCTACTCTGGAGGCTGAGGCAGAAGAATTGCTTGAATCAAGGAAGTAGATGTTGCGGTGAGCTGAGATTGCACCATTGCACTCCAGCCTGGGCAACAAGAGCAAAACTCCATCTCAAAAAAAAAACAAAAACAAAAAACAAAAAAAACCATGTAACATAGAAATACATATAACACATAATTTATTATCTTAATCATTTTTAAGTATATCATTCAGTAGTGTGAAGTACATTCACATTGTTGTGCAACGAATTTTCTGATCTCTTTTCATCTTACAAAGCTGAAACTCTATATCCATTAAACAATAAATCTCCCTTCCTTACTCTCCCCAGCCCCTGGAAACCACCCTTCTAATTTCAGTCCTATGAATTTGACCATTATAGATACCTCATACAAGTGGGATCATACAGTAGTTTTTTTGGTGTGTGACTGGATTATTTCACTTAACATAATGTCCTTAAGGTTCATACATGTGCCAGAATTTTCTTCTTTTTCAAGGCTGAATAATATTCCATTGTACATATATACTACATTTTATTTATCCTTTTGTATCTTGATGAACACTTAGGTTGCATCTACCTTTTGTCTATTGCAAATAATGTTGCTGCTAACATGGGTGTATTCAGTTTACTTATCTTTAAAGTAGGGGTGATAGGAGCACCTACTTCATGGGGATTTTGTGAGAATTAAATTAGTTAATAAGTATTTAACATAATAACTTGCATGAAATGATCACCTAATAATGAATTTTAATTATTTTTATTGTATCTGGATGAGAAAGATAGAAATAAAGATTAAGAGCAGGGGAAGGAGGAAGGTCATACATGGTCCTGGTGCTCTGAACTCTAAGACTAATGAACCCGTATGCAGGCAATAGGATTGGACTGAAATAGTCTAGTTAGGGCATCCTCTCTTCCCAATTTGCCTTTTTCTGCTCTGATCTGTTTTCAGGCTTACTATATAGCAATTTCATTATTCATACTTCTTCTGACATAAACCAAAGTTTGATTTTTTCAACTAAGAAGATGATCACATTGCAAAGTATTTTGAGTGTTGGGGAAATGTTATCTTACATGAAACGTTAGGCTTTTCTTTTATGATTCAAGCATATTAGTGGTTACAAGACCTGAAATAGACACATTTCAATGAAAAGCAACTTAAATGATAGTTGTTTTCTAGCAGATGGAAGAATTTAGTTCATATCTAAATATGAGCTTTATTTAATCAAATTATCAACTCAGCAAATTGGATTGATGAGTAATTTTAAGCACTGCAAGCATTGAACTTCAAAGAAAGGTTTTCTATTTCTAGCATTTCCATCTTATTGAGTTATTTTTAATTTTTTTTAACCACTGATGTAGGGCAATGGCATATTTTTACTTCTTCCCAGTAGCAATGATGCACAAAATGTTATTTTTCTAATAGGCTCCTTGAAAGAAACTGTCTAGTGATCACACCTACTCTGCATTTTACAGCTAATAGGAAGAAAAATGTAAACTATGTACTGAGAGTTTGTGAAAATATATTATCCTGCTGAGGAGATTCAGTGTTTTTCCATTCTCAGACTTACTTGATTTTAGACCTGTAGTCAAGGTCACCGTTGGACCCCTTGGCTAAGCTCAACTCTGGGCTCAAGGCCAGTGACTTCTGGGACTGTGCCATTAGTCTGTCTTTTGGGGTACAGAAAAGAAATCTGAATTCAACACCTATGTAATCCCTTCCTCTAGCTTCATGTGTTCCTATACGACTTTCTAGCTTTTCCTGTTATTCAGATATCAAAGTAAAAGCTTTGGGTACTTCTGGGTAGAGATCCCTTCACTAGAGGTAAGAAGGTACAAAAATCACCCACTGCCACTCCTATTCTCCAGTCTCAGAAAAGGAAACTATTCAGGGGAAGAGGCAGAAGATAGGATGAAAAAAACGGCACGGCAGAGTGTAGAAAACACTTTTGAAGATGGTAATAGTATGTCTTTCATGAGATACAGTTTGTAATTTTACTTTCATTTCCAATTTGAAGGAAAACTAGCAACATATAGCATAGCATACAGAATCAAACCATACTTTATATTTTAGAGTGTATATAGATGATTTTATCCAGCTCCTGGCTCTATTACATTTTTGGGGTAGTTATATCAGAACATTAGAGGGGATGCACATGGTGGATGGAATGGGAAATTTCCTGTATTATACATGTTACATCTTTTGGGAGTTGTATTCTCAGACTCTGTCTTCCTTCCTCCTACCTCCTTCCTTCCTCCTTCCTCTAATCTCTGTGGAGAGATTTTATCAGATTTATTTTACTTCAAAAGACTAAAGTGCTTTTCTAAGATAATCACAGTCCTTAGATGATCTCAAAACTACTCAAACATCTATATGATCCTTGACAATTCCAAGACAAAATTACGCAGTTCTTTACTCATGGATGCAGGTAAAACTTGGCAAAATATAATCTATTCCTTTACAGTGAGAGCCTTATCAAGCCTGCTTGGCACAGGCATTCTAAGGGCAACCACAGGCTCTAGGGACAAATTAATATTATATTACATGGGTGACCAAGAGGTAGGATCTCCATTTTATCGAAAGGGAAGTCACAAAAGTGATGAGTTATTAAACTGGTGATTTCACCAAGTGTAATTCAATTATGATTGTATCAATCAAGAAATCAGTTTACATACTTCTTATTGCAGTATATTGCTATGGGTATATAAAATAACATTTTATATTTTCAAAAGCAATGATTAAAATTATCAAAGTATTTTTAAATAATTGAAATCACTAGTCAAGATCATCAGAGATCTTGAATAATTTCCCATTCTGGGAGTCAATCTTCTTGTTTCAGCTGACTTGTGGCCTCTATTAGAGAACTCTAACAGTTAGAGAACATTCAGTTTAAACTTTAATGAAGACTTACTGAAAATGAGCAAAAGAAGCTATAGTGCAATGCACAGATTTTCCAGATTATACTTTGTATTTACTGTCTATTTACTAAATACTGCTAAGTACTTTGTACTTACTGTCTAAACGGCATTGGAAAAGTGGCTGGCAAGATGGCCAAATAGGAACAGCTCCAGTCTGCACCTCACAGCAAGATCGACAAGAAGGCAGGTGATTTCTGCATTTCCAACTGAGGTACCCAACTCATCTCGTTAGGACTGGTTAGACAGTGGGTGCAGCCCATGGAGGGTGAGCCAAAGTAGGGTGGGGTTTCACTTCACCCAGGAAGTGCAAAGGCTCAGGGAACTCCCTCCCCAAGCCAAGGGAAGCCCTGAGGGACTGTGCCACGAGGGACAATGCACTCCAGCCACAGATACTATGCTTTTCTCACAGTCTTCACAACCTGCAGACCAGGAGATTCCCTCGGATGCCTATGTCACCAGGGCCCTGGGTTTCAAGCACAAAACAGGGTGGGCGTTTGGGCAGACACTGAGCTAGCTGCGGGAGTTTCTTTTCATACTCCAGTGGCGTCTGGAACACCAGTGAGACAGAAACATTCACTCCTCTGAAAAGGGGGCTGAAGCCAGGGAGCCAAGTTGTCTAGCTCAGTGGATCCCACCCCCACAGAGCCCAGCAAGCTAAGATCCACTGGCTTGAAATTCTTGCTGCCAGCACAGCAGTCTGAAGTCAACCTGGGATGCTAGAGCTTGGTGGGGGAAGGGGCATCCACCATTACTGAGGCTTGAGTAGGCAGTTTTCCCCTCACAGTGTAAGCATAGCCACTGGGAGGTTCGAACTGGGCAGAGCCCACCACAGCTCAGCAAGGCCACTGTAGCCAGACTTCCTCAGATAATATCTGAAAGAAAGGCAGCAGCCCCACTTAGGGCCTTATAGATAAAATTCCCATCTCCATGGGCAGAGCACCTGGGGAAGGGGTGGCTCTGGGCACAGCTTCAGCAGACTTAAATGTTCTTGCCTGCCAGCTCTGAAGAGAGCAGCGGATCTCCCAGAACAGAGCTTCAGCTCTGCTAAGGGACAGACTGCCTCCTCAAGTGGGTCCCTGACCCCATGCCTCGTGACTGGGAGACACCTGGGGTAAACAAGGAGTAAACAAGACACCTCATACAGGAGAGCTCTGGCTGGCATCTGGCAGGTGCCCATCTGGGACGAAGCCATCTGTGCTGTTCTGCAGCCTCTGCTGGTGATAACCATGCAAACAGGGTCTGGCATGGAATTCCAGTAATCTCCAGTAGACCTGCAACAGAGGGACCTGTCTGTTGGAAGGAAAACTAACAAACAGAAAGGAATAGCATCAACATCAACAAAAGGACGTCCACACAAAACCCCATCCAAAGGTCACCGAGCATCAAAGACCAAATATAGATAAATCCAAGAAGATGAAGAAAAAACAGTGCAAAAGGCTGAAAATTTAAAAAACCAGAACGTCTCTTCTCCTCCAAAGGATCACAACCTCTTGCCAGCAAGGCAACAAAACTGGACAGAGAATGAGTTTGACAAATTGACAAAAGTAGGCTTCAGAAGGTGGGTAATAACAAATTCTTCCAAGCTAAATGAGCATATTCGAATCCAATGCAAGGAAGCTAAGAACCTTGAAAAAAGGGTTAGAGGAATTGCTAACAAGAATAACCCGTCTATAGAAGAACATAAATGACCTAATGGAGCTGAAAACACGGCATGAGAAGTTCATGAAGCATACCCAAGTCCCAATAGCCAAATCAACCAAGCAGAAGAAAGAATATCAGAGATTGAAGATCAACTTAATGAAATAAAGCATGAAGATAGGATTAGAGAAAAAAGAATGAAAAGGAATAAACAAAGCCTCCAAGAAATATGGGGCTATGTGAAAAGACCAAACCTACATTTGATTGGTGTACCTGAAAGTGACAGGGAGAATGAAACCAAGTTGGAAAACACTCTTCAGGATATTACCCAGGAGAACTTCCCCAACATAGCAAGACAGGACAACACTCAAATTCAAGAAATACAGAGAATGCCACAAAGATACTCCTCAAGAAGAGCAACCCCAAGATGCGTAATCATCAGTTTCACCAAGGTTGAAATGAAAGAAAAAATGTTAAGGGCAGCCAGAGAGAAAGGTCAGGTTACCCACAAAGGGAAGCCCATCAGACTAACAGCAGATCTCTCTGCGGAAACTCTACAAGCCAGAAGAGATTGGGGACCAATATTCAACATTCTTAAAGAAAAGAATTTTCAACCCAGAATTTTATATCCAGCCAAATTAAGCTTCATAGGGAAAGGAGAAATAAAATCCTCTACAGACAAGCAAATGCTGAGAGATTTTGTTACCACCAGGCCTGCCTTACAAGAGCTCCTGAAGGAAGCACTAAA
>NW_016809659.1:1734791-1766702 GCF_001698545.2 Rhinopithecus bieti
GTCAACCTGGGATGCTAGAGCTTGGTGGGGGAAGGGGCATCCACCATTACTGAGGCTTGAGTAGGCAGTTTTCCCCTCACAGTGTAAGCATAGCCACTGGGAGGTTCGAACTGGGCAGAGCCCACCACAGCTCAGCAAGGCCACTGTAGCCAGACTTCCTCAGATAATATCTGAAAGAAAGGCAGCAGCCCCACTTAGGGCCTTATAGATAAAATTCCCATCTCCATGGGCAGAGCACCTGGGGGAAGGGGTGGCTCTGGGCACAGCTTCAGCAGACTTAAATGTTCTTGCCTGCCAGCTCTGAAGAGAGCAGCGGATCTCCCAGAACAGAGCTTCAGCTCTGCTAAGGGACAGACTGCCTCCTCAAGTGGGTCCCTGACCCCCATGCCTCGTGACTGGGAGACACCTGGGGTAAACAAGGAGTAAACAAGACACCTCATACAGGAGAGCTCTGGCTGGCATCTGGCAGGTGCCCATCTGGGACGAAGCCATCTGTGCTGTTCTGCAGCCTCTGCTGGTGATAACCATGCAAACAGGGTCTGGCATGGAATTCCAGTAATCTCCAGTAGACCTGCAACAGAGGGACCTGTCTGTTGGAAGGAAAACTAACAAACAGAAAGGAATAGCATCAACATCAACAAAAAGGACGTCCACACAAAAACCCCATCCAAAGGTCACCGAGCATCAAAGACCAAATATAGATAAATCCAAGAAGATGAAGAAAAAACAGTGCAAAAAGGCTGAAAATTTAAAAAACCAGAACGTCTCTTCTCCTCCAAAGGATCACAACCTCTTGCCAGCAAGGCAACAAAACTGGACAGAGAATGAGTTTGACAAATTGACAAAAGTAGGCTTCAGAAGGTGGGTAATAACAAATTCTTCCAAGCTAAATGAGCATATTCGAATCCAATGCAAGGAAGCTAAGAACCTTGAAAAAAGGGTTAGAGGAATTGCTAACAAGAATAACCCGTCTATAGAAGAACATAAATGACCTAATGGAGCTGAAAAACACGGCATGAGAAGTTCATGAAGCATACCCAAGTCCCAATAGCCAAATCAACCAAGCAGAAGAAAGAATATCAGAGATTGAAGATCAACTTAATGAAATAAAGCATGAAGATAGGATTAGAGAAAAAAGAATGAAAAGGAATAAACAAAGCCTCCAAGAAATATGGGGCTATGTGAAAAGACCAAACCTACATTTGATTGGTGTACCTGAAAGTGACAGGGAGAATGAAACCAAGTTGGAAAACACTCTTCAGGATATTACCCAGGAGAACTTCCCCAACATAGCAAGACAGGACAACACTCAAATTCAAGAAATACAGAGAATGCCACAAAGATACTCCTCAAGAAGAGCAACCCCAAGATGCGTAATCATCAGTTTCACCAAGGTTGAAATGAAAGAAAAAATGTTAAGGGCAGCCAGAGAGAAAGGTCAGGTTACCCACAAAGGGAAGCCCATCAGACTAACAGCAGATCTCTCTGCGGAAACTCTACAAGCCAGAAGAGATTGGGGACCAATATTCAACATTCTTAAAGAAAAGAATTTTCAACCCAGAATTTTATATCCAGCCAAATTAAGCTTCATAGGGAAAGGAGAAATAAAATCCTCTACAGACAAGCAAATGCTGAGAGATTTTGTTACCACCAGGCCTGCCTTACAAGAGCTCCTGAAGGAAGCACTAAACATGGAAAGGAAAAACTGGTACCAGCCACTGTAGAAACATACCAAATTGTAAAGAACATTGATATTATGAAGAAACTGAATCAACTAATGGGCAAAATAATGAGCTAGCATGATAACAACAGGATCAAATTCACACATAACAATATTAACCTTAAATGTAAATGGGCTAAATGCCCCAAATAAAAGGCACAGACTGGAAAGTTGGATAAAGAGTCAAGACCCATTGGTGTGCTATATTCAGGAGACCCATCTCATGTGCAAAGATACACATAGGCTCAAAATAAAGGGATGGAATAATATTTACCAAGGAAATGAGAAACAACAGCAACAACAACAACAAAAAACAGGGGTTGCAATCCTAGTCTCTGATAAAACAGACTTTAAAGCAACAAAGATAAAAAAAGACAAAGAAGGACATTACATAATGGTAAAGGGATCAATGCAACAAGAAGAGCTAACTATCCTAAATATATATGCACCCCTTACAGGAGCACCCAGATTCATAAAGCAAGTTCTTGGAGACCTACAAAGGGACTTAGACTCACACAATAATAGTGGGAGACCTTAATACCCCACTGTCAATATTAGACAGATCAATGAGACAGAAAATTAACAAGGACATTCAGGACTTGAACTCAGCTCTGGACCAGGCAGACCTAATAGACATCTACAGAATTCTCCACTCCAAATCAAGAATATACATTCTTCTCAGCATGACATTGCATTTATTCTAAAATTGACCACATAATTGGAAGTAAAACACTCCTCAGCAAATGCACAAGAATGGAAATCATAGCAGTCTCCCAGACCACAGTGCAATCAAATTTGAACTCAGGATTAAGAAACTCACTGAAAGTCACATAACTACATGGAAACTGAACAACCTGGTCCTGAATGACTACTGGGCAAATAACAAAACCAAGGCAGAAGTAAATAAGTTCTTTGAAACCAATGAGAACAGACACAATGTACCAGAATCTCTGGGACACAGCTAAAGCAGTGTTTAGAGGGAAATTTATAGCACTAAGTGCCCACAGGAGAAAGCAGGAAAGATCTAAAATTGACACCCGAGCACAACAATTAAAAGAACTAGAGCAGCAACAGGAAACAAATTCAAAAGCTAGCAGAAGACATGAGATAGCTAGGATCAGAGCAGAACTGAAGGAGATAGAGACACAAAAAACCCTTCAAAAAATCAATGAATCCAGGAGTTGGTTTTTTGAAAAGATCAACAAAACAGAGAGACAGCTAGCCAGACTAATAAAGAAGAAAAGAGAGAAGAATAAAATAGACACAATAAAAATGATAAAGGGGATGTCACCACTGATCCCACAGAACTACAAACTACCATTAGAGAATACTATAAACTCCTCTATGGAAATAAACTAGAAAATCTAGAAGAAATGGATAAATTCCTGGATACATACACCCTCCCAAGACTAAACCAGGAAGAAGTTGAATCCCTAAACCAGAAAGACGTTCTGAAATTGAGGCAGTAATTAATAGCCTATCAATCAAAAAAACAGCCCAGGACAAGACAGATTCACAGCTGAATTCTACCAGAGGTACAAAGAGGAGCTGGTACCATTCCTTCTGAAACTATCTTTCAATCAATAGAAAAAGAGGGACTCCTCCTTAACTCATTTTATGAGGCCAACATCATCCTGATACCAAAACCTGGCAGAGACACAACAACAGAAAGAAAATTTCAGGCCAATATCCATGATGAATATCAATGCAAAAATCCTCAATAAAATACTGGCAAACAGAATCCAGTAGCACATCAAAAAGCTTATCCATCACGATCAACTTGGCTTCATCCCTGGAATGCAAGGCTGGTTCAACATACGCGAATCAATACATGTAATCCATCGCATAAACAGAACCAGTGACAAAAACCACACGATTATCTCAATTGACACAGAAAAGGCCTTTGACAAAATTCAACAGCCCATCATGCTAAAACTCTCAATAAACTAAGTATTCATGGAAAATATCTCAAAATAATAAGAGCTGTTTATGGCAAACCCACAGCCGATATCATACTGAATGGGCAAAAACTGGAAGCATTCCCTTTGAAAACCATCACAAGAGAAAGATGACGTCTCTCACACTCCTATTCATTATAGTATTGTAAATTCTGGCCAGGGCAATCAGGCAAGAGAAAGAAATAAAGGATGTTCAAATAGGAAGAGAAGAAGTCAAACTGTCTCTGTTTTCAGATGACATGATTGTATATTTAGAAAATCCCATTGTCTCTGCCCAAAATCTCCTTAAGCTGTTAAACAACTTCAGCAAAGTCTCAGGTACAAAATCAATGTGCAAAAATTGCAAGCATTCCTATACATCAATAATAGACAAACAGAGAGCCAAATCATGCGTGAACTCCCACTGAATTGCTACAAAAAGAAAAACATACATAGGAATACAACTCAGAGGGATGTCAAGGACCTCTTTAAGGAGAACTAAAAATCACTGCTCAAGGAAATAAGAGAGGACACAAACAAATGGGAAAACATTACATGCTCGCGGATAGGAAGAATGAACATCGTGAGAATGGCCATACTGTCCAAAGTAATTTATAGATTCAATGCTATCCCCATCAAGCTACCATCGACTTTCTTCACAGAATTAGAAAATAACTACTTTAAATTTCATACAGAACTGAAAAAGAACCCATGTAGCCAAGACAATCCTAAGCAAAAAGAACAAAACTGATGTTATCATGCAACCTGACTTCAAACTATACTACAAGGCTACAGTAACCAAAACAGCATGGCATTGGTACCAAAACAGCTATATAGACCAATGGGATAGAACAGAGGCCTCAGAAATAATGCCACATATCTACAACCATCTGATCCTTGACAAAACTGACAAAAACAAGCAATCGGGAAAGGATTCCCTATTTAATAAATGGTGTTTGGAAAACTGGCTAGCCATATGCAGAAAACTGAAATGGGACCTCTTCCTTACACCTTATACAAAAATTAACTTGAGACAGATTAAGGACTTAAATCTAAGACCTAAAACCATAAAAATCCTAGAAGAAAACCTAGGCAATACCATTCAGGACATAGGCATGGGCAAAGACTTCATGACTAAAACACCAAAAGCAATGGCAACAAAAGCCAAAATAGACAAATGGGATCTAATTGAACTAAAGAGCTTCTGCACAGCAAAAGCAACTATTATCAGAGTGAACAGGCAGAATGGGAGAAAACTTCTGCAATCTACCTCTCTGACAAAGGACTGATATCCAGAATCTACAAAGAAGTTAAACAATTTTACAAGAAAAAAAAACCAAACAATTCCATCAAAATATGGGCAAAGGTTATGAACAGACACTTCTAAAAGCAGACATTTATGCAGCCAACAAAGATATGAAAAAAAGCTCATCATCACTGGTCACTAGAGAAATGCAATGAGATACCATCTCATGCCAATTAGAATAGCAATCATTAAAAAGTCAGGAAAGAACAGAGGACTGGAGAGGACGTAGAGAAATAGGAATGCTTTTACACTGTTGCAGGGGAATATAAACTAGTTCAACCATTGTGGAAGACAGTGTGGTGATTCCTCATGGATCTAGAACTAGAAATACCATTTGACCCAGCAATCCCATTACTGGGTATAACCCAAAGGATTATAAATCATTCTAATATAAAGACACATGCACATGTATGCTTATCGCAGCACTGTTCACAAAAGCAAATACTTGGAACCAACCCAGATGTCCATCAATGATAGACTGGATAAAGAAAATGTGGCACATATACACCATGGAATACTATGGAGACATAAAAAATGATGAGTTCATGTCCTTTGTAAGGACATGGATGAAGCTGGAAACCATCATTCTCAGCAAACTAATGCAAGAACAGAAAACCAAACACTGCATATGGGAGTTGAACAATGAGAACACATGGACACAGAGAGGGGAACATCACACCTTGGCCTGTCAGGGAGTGGGGGGTCAGGAGAGGGATAGCATTAGGAGAAATACCTAATATAGATGATGGGTGTATTGGTGCAGTAAACCACCATGGCACATGTATACGTATGCAACAAATGTGCACATTCTGCACATGTGTCCCAGAACTTAAAATATTATATATATATATACACACACACACACACACACATATATATGGCACTTGAAAGCCTTCTAAAGATTTTAAAAGAATATTACATTTTCTTTCAAAATGTGGATGGAAATAAGTCAAAAAATAATTATTATGCTAATTTTCTGGATACGATTAGTACTTATAATCCTAGAAAAATATTTAGCACTTATATCTCTAAAATGCTTTAAGTTTATTTTCAACGTAATTTAGTAATTTTCAGTTATTAAAATTATATCATATTCCTGCATATTAACAAAATGAATGTTAACTGAATAACACTTTTGCTTTACCATGTACAATAACCCTTTATGTTTATGAAATTTTGTATTTCATTAAATTGGCATTCACTTTGTAAAAATTTTTGCATATTTTGAATTGGTTTAATTTAAAATTTGCAAGCATGGTTTCAGAACATCTATTTATGAAACAATAAATGACCATAACATGGTGAATCTTATGTATTTTCTATACCTATTTAATTTTACTTGATACATATTTGAATATATTTGCCTTGATCATAAAAGTGATTCATATTTATAGATAAAATTAAAAGTATAGAGAATAAAGAAAAAATTAAAATCGCATATCACTTTAATAATAGATAATATTTGCTTAGCATTTAGATGTGTTATATGTATATATTCATATGTAGCAAAATCTTTACCAATATCTATAGATTTCCTGTATTGATGTACATATTATGCATTATGGAAGTGCTGGGTAGCACTTCATAGATGTCCTCTATAAATATATACATATATTTTTTCTATTCATAAAAATCTTGAGGCAAGACTCTCTGTATCTATATTCATATAAGTTTTCTTTATTCCCCCACTCCCATACTTACACAGATTAGCAACTGACCCAAGAAAGCCGAATGAGATCTTTCTCTAGGGGATTTGGATTTGGAATGAACAGATTCCAGCTCCTGGGTCTATTGGATAGAGGAAAATCCAACATTTTCTGACATGTACAGTAGCAGGTGGAAGAAGGCAGGATGCAGCATGGGAGAAAAGTAAGACAGGTCAGAAGAAAGGAGGAGATTCAGAAACAGGGAAAAAGTCTTCATTATTGTGCAGCCACAATTGGTGTATTCACAAGGCTTGGCTAAATTCCTGAATTTCATTCTTTTGATATATTTCCAATTTGCTTAACTGAACTTGAGTAGGTTTTATTTACTTCAATATCAAAAGAAGTTTAATTAATATATCTTTAAAAACTGTTGTTTCATTTAGCAATATGTTATGGACATTTCCCTATCTTATTAATTATTTTCTAAAATTTATTTTACATTATAACTATTTGCTTACAAAAGTTTCAGAAGTAGAGTTACTGTGTTAAAATAAGAACATTTGCACAGCTATTTGTCAAATAATTTATGAATTATTTTCTAGAAGTACCTACCAGGTAATGAAATTCCTTGCGCGTTTACTAATACTGGGTACTATTGATAAAAGCTATTTTAAATGGAAAGTTCAAGTTAACAACAAATATATATTAAAACATAATAATAATGGGAATAGTGTACCATACTCAAATTTCTTAGCTTTTTAGAGTATTTATGAATTAAAATTAAATTTTATTAAAAATATTAAATCTGTACATTTTTGCTTGTTTGCTTTTTTCTTTTTGAGACAGGGTCTCACTCTGTGCCCAGGCTGGAGTACAGTAGTGCGATCATGGCTTACTGCAGGCTGGACCTCCCGGCTCAAGTGATCCTCCCACCTCAGCCTCCCAAGTAGCTGGAACCACGGGCACACGACACCATGCCCAGCTAATTTTTAAAATTTTTGTAGAGACGGGGCCTCTCTATGTTTCCTGAGCTGATCTCAAACTCCTAGGCTCAAGAGATTCCCCTGGCTTGGCCTCCCAAACTGCTAGGATTAAGGCATAAACAACTGTGCCCGGTCATAAATCTGGAAGTTTTTATAGGAAGGATTGAATCCCATAATACAAGATGTAAAATGAACCAACAATTTATCATAATGCAGTCTTGTAAAGAATTAAAAGCAAGTATAAACATATTTTTTAACGTACTATTGAGATGAAATGCTAGCATTCAGATCTTTTTTCTCTGAGTGGACAGAAATTACACTTATAATTACCAGACTATAGTTTGGTCATTCTACAATTTTTTTTCTTTTCTTTACTTTTTTGTTTTTGGCGGGTGGGGGGACAGGGTTTTACTGTGTCTCACCCAGGCTGGACTACACTGGCACAATCAGCTCACTGCAGCCTTGACTTCCCAGGCTCAGGTGATCCTCCCACCTCAGCCTCCCAGGTAAATGGGACTACAGGCATGTGCCACTGTTCTGAGTTAATTTTTTGTATGTTTTGCAGAGACGGGGCCCATGTTGTCCAGGCTGGTCTCAAACTCCTGGGCTCAAGTGATCTGTCCACCTCAGCCTCCAAAAGTGCTGCGATTACAGGCATGAACCACCATGCCCAGCCATTCTAATTTTTCTTATATAGTTATAAAGACCTCAAGCACAAGAAGGATATCCTCTTAAGTAGTGTTCAGTGTTGTGTAACTAACTTTTCAAAATATGACCAATAACCATCAAAATAAAATGAATATATTGACAAAACAACCTCCTTGGGAAACTGCTTTATAAAAATAAAACTACTGAGATGTAAGGACAAACATAAAAGCATATTTATTACAGCATTTTTTTAACCAAGTATCTACAGGAAAATGGGAAAACTACTATTTATGTATCAGAATGACTAATTATGCTACATCTCTACTAAGGAATATTACGATGTTAAAGGTGTGTATAAAGTGCTACATATAAGGACATGTGTGTATACATGCTTGTATGAGCATAGATATGTGTGTTGAAGGATATATCCAAAAGTATTAAAACCTGTGACTGTTACTTCGGGGTCAAGGGGATGGGAGTCAGAAAGCAAGAGAATATAAACATGTTTTTACACACTTCTTTATTTACTTGTTACAATATGCATAACTACTTTTGTAACTAAAAAACTTTTTAAAAAATTGAAAGAAAGAGAAAAAAAGAATTAAGTTACCGTTAACTACTTACTTTAGGAAAATATAAAAGCTTTTATCTGGTAGTTGCTGTTAGTTCCCCTCCCCATCCTAAGAATTAGACATTAAATTAGTTTCATTTTGAGATAATTGCAGATTCACATGAAGCTGTATGAAAACACAGAGACACAGTTTCTCCCAATGGTAACATCTTTTTTTTCAGTATGTTTTCTATCTTGAAACTTTGCTGAATTCATTTATCACTTCTAGGAGCTTTTTGGATGAGTCTTTAGGGTTTTCTAGGTATACAATCATATCATCAGCCAACAGTGACAGTCTGACTTCCTCTTTACCAAATTGAATGCCCTTTGTTTGTTTCTGTTGTCTGATTGCTCTGGCTAGGACTTCCAGTATTATGTTGAATAGAAGTGGTAAAAGTGGGCATCCTTGTCTTGTTCCAGTTCTCAGGGGGCATGCTTTCAACCTTTCCCCATTCAGTATAAGGTTGGCTGTGGGTTTGTCATTACCCACAGCTTTTATTACCTTAAGATATGTCCCTTCTATGTTGATTTTGCTGAGGATTTTAATCACAAAGGGATGCTGGATTTTGTTAAATGCTTTTTCTGCACCTATTGAGATGATCATGTAATTTTTGTTTTGATTCTGTTTATGTGGTGTATCACATTTATTGACTTGTGGATGTTAAACCATCCTTGCATCCCTGGTATGAAACCCACTTGATCATGGTGGATTATCTTTTTGATATGCTGTTGGATTTGGTTAACTAGTATTTTCTTGAGGATTTTGCATCTCTGTTCAACAGGGATATTGCTCAGTAGTTTTCTTTTTGTTATGTCCTTCCCTGGTTTTGGTATTAGGGTGATAACTGGCTTCATAGAATGATTTAGGGAGGATTCCATCTTTCTCTATCTTTTGGAATAGTGTCAATAGGATTGGTATCAATTCTTCTTTGAATGTCTGACAAAATTCAGCTGTGTATCTGATCATGGACTTTTTTGTTGGCAATGTTTTTATTACCATTTTAATCTTGCTGCTTGTTACTGGTCTGTTCAGAGTTTCTATTTCTTCCTGGTTTAATCTAGGAGAGTTGTGTATTTCCAGGAATTTATCCATCTCCTGTAGGTTTTCTAGTTTATGTGCATCAAGGTAGCCTTGAATGATCTTCTGTATTTATGTGGTATTGTTGTAATATCTTCCATTTCATTTCTAATTGAGCTTATTTGGATCTTCTCTCTTCTTTTCTTGGTTAATCTCACTAATGGTCTATTGATTTTACTCATCTCTTCAAATAACCTGCTCATTGTTTCTTTGATTTTTTGTATTTTTTATTTCAATTTCATTTAATTCTGCTCTGATCTGTGTTATTTCTTTTCTTCTGCTGGATTTGGGTTTGGTTGGTTCTTGTTTCTCTAGTTCCTTGAGGTGTGACCTTAGATTTTCTGTTTGTACTCTCTCAGACTTTTCGATGTAGGCATTTAATGCTATGAACTGTCCTCTTAGCACTGCTTTTGCTTCATCACAGAGGTTGTATCATAATTATCGCTCAGTTCAAAAAATTTTTAAATGTTCACCTTGACTTCATTGTTGACCCAATGATCATTCAGGAGCAGGTTATTTAATTTTGATGTATTTGCATAGTTTTGAGGGTTTCCTTTGGAGTCGATTTCCAATTTTATTTCACTGTGGTCTGAGAGAGTATTTGATAGAATTTTAATTCTCTTAAATTTATGAAGACTTGTTTTGTGGCCTATCATATGGTCTATCATGGAGAATGTTCCAAGTGCTGATGAATAGAATGTGTATTTCACAGTTGTTGGGTAGAACGTTCTGTAAATGTCTCTTAAGTTCATTTATTCTAGGTAATAGTCCATTGTTTCTTTGTTGACTTTCTGTCTTGATGATCTGTCTAGTGCTGTTAGTGGAGTATTGAAGTCCCCCCACTATTATTGTATGGCTGTCTATTTCATTTCTTAGGTCTAGTAGTAATTGTTTTATAAATTTGGGTGCTCCAGTGTTAGGTGCAAATATATTTAGTATTTTGATATTTTTCTGTTGGAGAAGTTCCTTGATCTTTATGTAATATCCCTCTTTTTTTTTGTAACTGCTGTTGCTTTAAAGTTGGTTTTGTCTGATATAAGAATACTTACTCCTGCTCACTTTTGTGTCCATTTGCATGCAATGTCTTTTTTCACCATTTTACCTTATACTACTTTATATCAGTCGTTACGTGTTAGTTGAATCTCTTGAAGACACCAAATGCTTAGTTGATGTATTAGTATGTTTTCATACTGTTATAAAGAACTGCCTCAGACTGGGTGATTTATAAAGGAAAGAAGTTTAATTGACAGTTTGGTGTGGCTGGGGAGGCCTCAGGAAACTTACAATCATGCCAGAAGGTGAAGGGGAAGCAGGCACCTTCTTCACAAGGCTGCAGAAAGGAAAAGCTCTGAGCAAAGGAGGAAGAGCACTTATAAAACCATCATATCACTCACTATCATAAGAATGGCATGGAGGAAACTGCCCCTGTGATTCAGTTATCAAACATGCCTTCCAAAGAGTCCCCTGAAGTCTTCATTCATTCTAACAATAAACCAAAAGTCCAAGTCCAAATTCTCATGTAAGATGAGGCAAGTCCCTTCCACTTATGTGCCTGTAAAATCAAAAGCAAGTTAGTTACTTCCTAGATACAATGGGGATACAGGCATTGGGTAAATGCACCCTTCCAAAGGGGAGAAATTTGTCAAAACAAAGGGGCTACAGGCCCCACACGCAATTCCAAAATCCAGCAGGGCAGTCAAATCTTAAAGCTCCAAAATGATCTCCTTTGACTCTATGTCTCACAATCAGGTCACGCTGATGCAAGAGGTGGGCTCCCATGGACTTGAGCAGCTCCATCCCTTTGGTTTTGCAGGGTACAGTCCTCCTTCTGGCTGCTTTTACTGGCTGGCATTGAGTATCTGCAGCTTTTCAAGGTGCGTGGTGCAAGCTGTTGGTGGATCTACCATCCTGGGGTCTGGAGGATGGTGGCCTTCTTTTCACAGTTCCACCAGGCAGTGGCCATGTGGGGACTCTGTGTGGGGGATACAACAACACATTTTCCTTCCTCATTGCCCTAGCAGAGGTTCTGTATGAGGGCTCTGCCCTGCAGCACACCTCTGCCTCCACATCCAGGCATTTCTATACATCCTCTGAAATCTAGGAGGTCTCAAACCTCAGTTCTTGTCTTCTGTACACCTGCAGGACCGACACCATGTGGAAGCTGCCAAGGTTCGGAACTTACACCCTCTGAAGCAATGACCTGAGCTGTATCCTGGCCCCTTTTAGCCACAGCTGGAGAAGCTGGGACACAGGGCACCAAGTCCTGAGGCTGCACATAGTAGGGGGGCTCTAGACATGGCCCAGGAATCCGTTTTTCCCTCCTAGGCCTCTGTGATGGGTGGGGCTGCTGTGGAGGTCTCTGACAGGCCCTAGGGACATTTTTTTTCCCCATTGTCCTTCATTGTGGCAAGATGGAGTGAGTGCAAGCAGAGGAAATGCCAGATGCTTATAAAACCATCAAATCTCATGAGACTTATTCACTGTCAAGAGACAGAATGGGGAAATCCACTCCCATGATCCAATTCCCTCTACCTGGTCCCACCCTCGACATATGGAGGTTTGGGGACTATAATTCAAGATGAGATTTTTGGGTAAGGACACAGCCAAACCATATCACTTGGTGAATTCTTATCCATTCCGCCATTTCATATCTTTCAAACGGAGCATTTAGACCATTTACATTCAATGTTGGTATTGCGATGTGAGGTACTATTCAATTTCTCATGCTAGCTATTACCTAAATACCTTTTTTTTCAGTGTGTTCTTGTTTTATAGGTTCTGTGAGATTTATGCTTTAGGGAGGTTCTATTTTGGTATATTTTCAGGATTTGTTTCCAGATTTAGAGCTCCTTTTAGCAGTTCTTGTAGGGCTGGCTTGGTAGTGGCCAATCTCTCAGCATTTGTTTGAAAAAGACTGTATTTTTCCTTCATTTATGAAGCTTAGTTTTGCTGGATACAAAATTCTTGGCTGATAATTGTTTCATTTAAGGCTAAAGAAAGGACCACAATCCCTTCTGGTTTATAAGTTTTCTGCTGAGAAATCTGTTGTTAATCTGATACATTTCCTTTTTTTTTGAGACGGAGTCTTGCTTCATCACCCAGGCTGGAATGAATGCAGTGGCATAATCTCAGCTCACTGCAATCTCTGCCTCCCGGGTTCAAGCAATTCTCATGCCTCAGCGTCCTGAGAAGCTGTGATTGCAGACATGCGCCACCACGCTGAGTTAATTTTTGTATCGTTAGTAGAGATGGGGTTTCGCCATGTTGGCCAGGCTGGTCTCAAACTCCTGACCTCAAGTGGTCTGCCCACCTCAGCCTCCCAAAGTGCTAGAATTATGGGTGTGAGGCACTGCACCCAGCCAGGTTTTCCTTTATAGGTAATGCTTTTGCCTCATAACTCTTAAGATTCTTTCCTTCATCCTGACTTTAGATAGCCTGATGACTATGTGCCTAGGTGATGATCTTTTTTGTGATGAGTTTCCCAGGTGTTCTTTGAGCTTCTTGTATTTGGATGTCTAGATCTCTAGCATGCCCAGGAAAATTTTTCTCAATTATTCCCTCAAATATGTTTTCCAAACTTTTAGATTTCTCTTCCTCCTTGGGAACACCGATTATTCTTAAGTTTCATCACTTAACATAATCCCAAACTTCTTGGAGATTTTGTCCATTTTAAAAAAATTCTTTTCTCTTTGTCTTTCTTGGACTGGGTTAATTTGAAAGCCTTGTCTTTGAGCTCTGAAGTTCTTTTTTCTACTTGTTCAATTATATTCCTGAGACATTCCAGTGTATTTTGCATTTCTCTAAGTGTGTCCTGAATTTATAGATGTTGTGATTGTTTTTTATTTATGCCCTCTAGTTCTTCAGAGATTTTTTCATCTATATCCTGTAACATTTTTAAACAAATTTCTTTAAGTTGGTATTAATCTTTCTCTGGTGCCTCCCTGAGTAGCATAATAATCAACCCTCTGAATTCTCTTTCCAGCAATTTAGAGACTGCTTAGTTTGGATCCATTGCTGGTGAGCTAGTTTGACCTTTTGGGGGTGTTAATAAACCTTGTTTTGTCATATTACCAGCATTTTTTCTCTGGTTCCTCCTCATTTGGGTAGCCTATGTCAGAGGTAAGATCTGGAGCTCAAGGGCTACTGTTCAGATTATTTTGTCCCACAGGGTGCTCCCTCGATGCGCTACTCTTTCCTTTTCCCTAGGGATGGGGCTTCCTGAGAGTTGAATTGCAGTGATTGTTTCTTCTCTTTGGGATCTAGCCACCCAATGGAGCTACCAGGCTCTGGGTTGGTACAGTGGAGTGTCTGCAAAAGAGTCCTGTGATGTGATCTGTCTTCAGGTCTGTCAGCCATGGATACCAGTGCCTGCTCCTGCAGAGGTAGCAGGCGAGTGAAGTGGACTCTGTTAGGGTCCTTGGTTGTATCTTTGTTTAGCATGGTAGTTTTGTGTTGGTTGGCCTCCAGCCAGGATGTGGTGCTTTCAAGAGAACATCAGCTGTGGTGGTATAGGGAGGATACCAGCTTGCCCTAGGTCACCTGAGTAAGTATTTGGGTTTCTCGTGTAGTGGACAGGGCCATAGAGCTCCCAAGAGATTATATTCTTTGTCTTTGGCTACCAGCACAGGTAGAGAAAGACTATCAGGTGGGAGTTGGATTAGATGTGTCTGAGCTCAGACTTTCTTGGGCGGGGCTTGCTGCAGCTGCTGTGGGGAATGGAGGTGTGGTTCCCAGGTCAAAGGAGTTATGTTCCCAGTGGGATTACGGCTGCCTCTGCTGTGTCATACAGGTCGCCAGAAAAGTGGGGAAATCTGGCAGTGACAGGTCTCACCCAGCTCACATGCAGCCTGAAAGGCTGGTTACACTCTCATCATGCTCCCTCACAGCCCAATGGCACCAAATTTATTTTCAAGCAGCTGGTGAACAGAGCTGAGAACTTACCCCAGGCTACAAGCCTCCCCTCTGAGAAAGCTAGCAGAGCTTTTACGTTGTTTTGTACCTCCCTGCCTGCCATGCCTTCTGTGCTCAAATCTGCACTCCAGGTTTGCCCCCTCCCCTAGGTTCTATCCAGGAAACTTCGTGTTCAATCAAAATTGTTACAAAGTTCAGCTGGAAGTTTCTTTCTCCCTGTGGTCTTTCCTCAGTTTCAATGGCAGTCCCCCTTCCCCTCACCCCAAAGTGCCTCTGTGAGACAAAGTTAGAATGGCTTCTTGGGGACCAAGAGTGCCCACAGGCCTTTTCCTGCTGTTTTATCTACCCCTATATTTCACTTTCACTAAATTTGTCTCAGCTCCAGGTAAGGTCAAATAACATATTTTTCAGAATTCCACAGCTATACATGTAGTTGTGTAGATGTGTGTGTATTTATTTCTATGCAATTTTATCACTTATGCAGATTCCTTTGTCTATCTCTGCAGTCAAAATACAAAGGAGTTTCAACTCCTCAAGTATTCCTGGTATGATTCTTTTATAACAGCATTTACTTCTCTCACCTGCCTTGTCCCTAACCCCTGGCAACCACTGTTCTCTTATTCACGCTATAATTTTGTCATCTCAAGAATATTATACAAATGGAAACATCTATTATGTAGCCATTTTGGGATTGGTCTTTTCTTCTTAGCATAATTATTTAGAGATTAATTAAAGATATTGATTATATCAGTAGTTTATCTGGTTTTATTGTTGAGTGGTATTCCATGGTATTGAAGGACATATGGATAGTTTTCAGCTTTTGCTTATTATTAATAAAGCAGCTATGAACATTTGTGTGCAGGGTTTTGTATGAACACAAGTTTTTATTTCTCTGTGATAAATGTCTGGGAGTGCAATTGCTGGGTGGCATGTTAGATGTCTCCTTAGTTGTTCTGGAAAGAATTTCAAACTGTTTTCCAGGGTGACTGTATCATTTTGCATTCTTACCAGCAATGTACGAGTAATATAGTTTCTTTGCTTTCTATTAGCATTTGGTATGGGCACTGGTTTTTGTTGTTGTTGTTTCAGCCATTATCATAGGTACTCAGTGTGTTTTTAAGGTTATGTGATGAAACAAAACTCATTACAAATTCTTGCTTTGAGGATTCTTTGTCTCTATAAGATGAAATCACTCAAATTTTCATAGAATTTTGAAGATTGAAGGAACCTTAAAAAAGATTTTGGTACCAGAGGCTACATAAATATCTAAAGAAGAATTTCAGTTCCTCCTGTTTTCTGAGTCTTCCCTGAAAAACCAAAGACACATATAACTGTTACCGAATTAAATAAAAAAGATAAAATTCCAGTTTCTTTAACAAACTCAGCAAATATTTTTGAATGCCTAATAGGTGACAAACACTATTCTAGCTACTGATGCTATAGCAATAATTAAAAACGATAAAGCTTCTGCTTCAATGGAGCTTACATTCTAGTGATTTGGGGCATTTTGTTTTGGGGAACCTAGTAAATAACACTCCCTTATCTCCAAGGTGATTTGAAAACAACTGATAGGCACAAGAAAATTGTCGATAGAAACAGATCCATAATTGCTGACAAATCTGTTTGTAGAAGATGGCTCAGGTTTGTGGAAAGATAAGCTTCATAATACTGTACCCAGTCATAAGCAGAATTATCTGCATGGGCACAAGAAATGCCAGAAAGGCACAGGCCACACAAAATGACGCTTATCAGAAACAGTTGGTGCGTATGCCCTGTGAAGTAGTCATGTTCCAAAGACTAGATTCTCAAATGCTGGGGCACGCATTCCTAGGTTATTCATAACTTCAACCTCCAGAAAAAAAATAAGAATAATGGTTGGACCAGGAAAGAGGCCTGGATTTTAGTATAAAGAAAGCTCCCTCACCGATAAATAGAAGGACTGAGGAATGAAAATTCTCCAATGATTATTATCAATTATTTTATACTAAGGTTAAAAAAAAGTTGAAATGATGCCACATTTAACGTTTCCATCTGTTACATGGCTTCTATTCTGGAATATTGTCACTACTCTTTGCAGACGCCATAGCTTTTCTCAAATACAAATACAAGGCCTAGACTTTGGAGGCTGACAAAGAGGAATATGAAGAAAACACAATAAAAGTGGCCATATGTTACAAATTATACACCTATTTACTTAAATTTTGTAATAGTTTTGGGGATTGGAGAAGTACAATAAATATTACTCTTATTCTCCTTCTGAGTTTGAAACCAATTTAGAGATAGACAAAAAACTTTCAAGCAGATGGATATCAAAACATGAGCTTACTGCAGATAAATGGTATATTGCAGGCTATGGCAACAATGAGATTTCTAATACTGAACCTTGGAATTAGGCTTACCCATCAAGTTACAGACAGCATTAAACAGCACTTCTTCAGATGAGAGTGGTTATTTTGTAAAATTTGTGGCTTGCAGGAGTAAACCAGAATGCATACTCTCTGTAGGCAGGTGTATTAGTCAGGGTTCTCTAAAGAGACAGAACTAATAGGATATATGTATATATGAATGGGAGTTTATTAAGAATTAACTCATACAATCACAAGGTGAAGTCCCGTGACAGGCTGTCTGCCAGCTGAGGGGCAAGGAAGCCAGTCCGAGTCCCAAAACCTCAATAGTAGGGAAACCGACAGTGCAGCCTTCAGTATGTGGCCAAAGGCTGGAGAACCCCTAGCAAACCACTGGTGTAAGTCTAAGAGTATAGAAGCTGAGGAACTTGGAGTCTGATGTTTGAGGGCCGGAAGCATCAGGCACAGGAGAAAGATGGAGTCCAGAAGACTCAGCAAGTCAGCTATTTCCACCTTCTTTTGCCTGCTTTATTTCTAGCTGCGCTGATTCAAATGTTAATCTCTTCTGGCAACACCCAAAGGCACCCAGATACACCCAGAAACAATAATTTGCCTCCTTCAATCCAATCAAGTTGACACTTAATATTAACCATCACAGCAGTGAATTCTCAGAAGGAGGAAACCTGTAAGGGATGAGCCATGCAGATTCCATTCCTTATTCCACATTGTGTCAATCAGATACATTTCTCTGCCTCTTTCTCCTTTCTCGGTGAATGGAGAGAGAGAAAAAAAGTTCAGGGGAAATTCCTCTGCAAGGAAATTTGAAAAGTGGGGAATAAATATTTCTTTCTAACAGTGCATAACTTAAAACTAAATGCTGGGGAAACTTAGTGATTGTGTGTCTTTTTATGAGTCAAATAAATAACTAAACTAGAGCATAAGATATTGAAAATAATGTTTGAGGAAACATGAAGAATAAGGACAAGAAATGTGTACAATCACTTGTGTGTGTGTGTGTGCTTGCGTGAGTGCACAGATTTGTCAAAAATTATGGTAATATTGCTGAAGTCCTTTGTTGTCTATACACATGGAAGAAAATACTGTTGTTTATGCCATTCAATCCATACATGTATTTGATAAATTTTAAATTTATAAAGTCTGAAATTATCACAACTTTGTGAAGATTTCATAAACTAATTAAATGTAAATTTCATAGGTGATAATTTATGAAGCACTAGTAAGACTTGCTACATGTCAAGCAACAATGAAATGAGGAATATTAGAATTAGTGTATTTTGCCTTGTGTTTTTTCTATCACTTGTTAGAATCCAATATACACATTCCTTTTTTTCTAATCTCTGACAAGCAAGCTAGTATTAATTGTATCATTATAGACTGGTGAAGTTTAGGCTTCACCAACTTTTCCAAAGGAGAAAAAAATGTCGATAGCCCTTTGTGAGACATCAAGTTTTAGAGTATCTCAGTCACAAATGTGCATAAGAGTCATCCTTGAAACTTGTTGAAAGTGGATAATACCAACTCCCAAGCTAAAATATCTGATTCAATCTATCTAAGCTGGGACCATGAAATCTGCCTCACATTATCTTATTGATGTAAGCAAATCTTGGACTACACTCTGAAAAACTGCCTTAGGGTGTGTACATACCCTAGTCTTGAAAATATTGGAGTCCACAGATACTGTGTACACTCTCTTTTATGCTCTGTGTGATCACTCACTATTGGTCATCATTAACTATACAGTGTTTCCCTTCAAACAGCTTTAAAAGATGTGCTGTAACATTCTGAAACCAATCACCCACAGAGGACTTTTTCCTCTTTGAGCTTGGGAAATTTATCAATATTGAGAAAGTAGATGGTATAATATAGCTGTTTGTTGGGAATGCAATAAAATATTTTCAAATGCATTTTGTGTTGTGAAATCCTATTTTCTTTTGACTCTCTTCTTAATTTTATTCTCATCAAGAGAAAAGTAGATGTTACCTTGACTAAAGGAATGTTTCTTTTTTTAAATCCATGTTAGAAAATAGTATTAAAGGAGTTAAAGAGTTTTTACCTTAAACTTAAATCAACATATCTAAGTTGCTAAATATCATACATAGAGTAGAACAGATAGGCAGTCAGGAGAGGAAGTCAGATGCAAAAGTTCTTATATTGTGGTTAAACCTTGAAGAGGGTGTGTAAACATGTAGATATGTATGGAGATACCCAAGAATATGTATTGGCATTTGAAACATGCTCATTTAGACATGATTCAGAGAAGTTTCAGACTCTAGCAGAAATAAAACTTCCTGCTGAGACTTGGCCACCTTTGGAGGAAGAGGGCAGCTAGATGTATGAACCAACAAAAACTACCTCCTGGCTCTCCACAGCCTGTTTATCCCATGCAAAAGATCCACCCATTTTTGGGTGCTTGTGGAGAAGAAGGGGGAGCTGTAGAGGCTGATGCTAGAGAGTCACATGCATAACACACCCAGGTGGCATTATGAAAAAAGGCATCAGAAAAGAGAAATCAGAATGACGAGGACATTCTCGTGAAAGAGACCGATTTAACTAACAGCTAACTTACTAACAAGAAGAAACGGAGGGACTAAGATTGCATTAATAGGTTTTTAAAATTTTATCTGTTAAAATTTTATCAGGTGTGAGTGCAGATAGAGAGTGATAACCTACCTCTAAATCAATATATTCACCATGGGGTTCTATCATTTTATTCCTCCGACCCGAAATTATGTAGTTTTCTAGGCATGAGGTGTGAAGTTCATATGGATTAGACTTCAGAGTTCTCAGTTATTTGTGAAAAGTGCCAGCATTCAGTACCAGTGGAATGTTGGCATTTTAAGAATGCTACCATCACCACACCATGAGAGCAGTTGCCAGGAGTAAAGTGGCTTAATAAAAATACGTATTTTATCCACTGAGTTTCCATCAGCTTTCTACTAGTATTGATTTCAGTAGTTTCTAAAATAACGAGACTGAGAGTAAAACAAAGTTAAATGCATAGGAGTACTAAGATAGAAAATACATAGTTTGAGCTGAAAGGCAAAGTCTCAAATTCTTTGATTCAAGCTGGTAGCTTTAGAGCTGAAGGCAGAATAAACGGTGGTAGTATATCTTTTCCAAATATTCATTTCTCCTACTCATTTAAAAAATGATGATGTCTAAGTTTTGGCCAAATTATCTGTATCATCTATGCAATTTTTATTTCATTTTGAGTGAAGATACATACTTATTAAAACTAAAATCTCTTGCTGCTTTGCAATCAATTACAAAAAAAAAAAAATAGGATACACAAACATAGATTTTACCATGAATTTACCAGAACCTATGGTGTAATTTTAAAGAAGTTTGCCCCTAGTAATACTGCCCTGTTATTACTGAATCTAGATTTGTTCCCACCAGATTAAGCTGCAGGCTATACGTTATTCTTCCTTTTCCCATTACGGTAGCAGCTGTCTTCCAACTAATCCTGTGGTGATCTTGCTCATTCTACAATCATAGGCTGTTGCCAATTCATTTAGTACAAATGGTGAAAACAAAGGTGTTTGGAAAATTTTGTCTTTTATTTTCATTTCAAAGATTCATGTATTCTAGACCCCTGAATGACTTATGTGAGAATTTTTGAAATCTTACAAAAGAGCATGGGATTTTTGTTAATATGTCTTATTCACAGACAACATCTCTGTCATAAAAGCACTATGTGACATGACATGGTGGTAAGTATTTAGGTATCTACCTTTTAAATAGCTATGTCATGAAATATAATATTTTAACTCTTTTTACCTAAACTACCTATTGAGTGATGTCTGAGTATCATCAGACTGTCACACCTTATAACAATGGACCTCACACATTACTCTTTGCTGAATGGATAACCTTGTTTTATATATCTTAGCATTACATTGATCAAGTTACAGAGCGTTTCTGTTTTCATCATGTCACCATTAAAGCAAGCCACTTCATACACAATCCATGACATACATGAAAATACACTTACATGATATTTTCTCTCTTTCTTTTCCTTTCTTGTCTCAGAAATATGATTCTTCTTCTATTTTTCTACATATAGTGGCCATGATTCCTGGGGTGAATTTTAATTTTCTTTGAGTTATCACAAATTTCACCTAAATTACACAAAATGATATAGGTGAAGGTACCTCTTGGTATCAATCCCTTGGGTTGATAAAATATTACATGAGAATTATAAGATTTGTCTTTCACAGATCTTGTTGATTGGCCTTTAGTAGGCTTTTTCTGTTGTAATAATATGTTAACTTCTATAAGGAAGAGATTATAATATCTTCTAGATCTCATTTCAAATCACAATTAATGTTTTAATCACATACTTCGTGGTAGTAGTTTGTGTTACTTATCTTAAATACACTAATGTACTTGTTCACATTGAAATATATTTGTCCTTATTATCTCTACTCATGCAGCATCAAAAAATCCTGCTTCCATTTCTTTCCCCTTCCCTTGTTTGTTTTTTTTAGTGTATCATTTTATTTACAAAACTTGAAGGTTTTACTATTTACTCTCACACTATTTCAAGATAAATATAAACATGTGTAAGTACCTTAATTCCTCTCACCTCAGTTATATCATCAATAAAAGAGTTGGATGGACTAGTTAATGCCTAAGATCCTATCTAATTCTGAAAGTGTGTGGTTTTCTTAAAATTGGAATTGACAGTTCTCTGAAAAGTTATTATTTCTCTGTTTTCATGGAGGTACATTTTTATTTATTCTAAACTTTTATCTTCCCTTTTAAAAACAATTCCATATATGCAACAAAGGAATTTCTTATCAATAGTCTTTGGGTTGGCATATTTTCTAAGTATTTTTATAAGCATATTAATAGGTTAATTTGGTATGATTTCCACTAACTAAAATTATGTTGTTTTCACATTATAGAGTATATCTACGTTATTTGAGTGGCAAGTCATTATAATAGATACTGTGCAATGCTTTCTATTCTATAGCATAGTTATGTCCTTCTTTTAATGTGTGATGATTATGGTTGTCATCCAAGTGAAATCGTAGGGTTTTACTACATCTACCTGATGAATGCCTGAAACTCAATATTCATGTCTTGTTCTTTACTCTTATCTTTAGTGTCTAGGCTATTGACAGTATATAGTAGGTGCCAATGATGTTGGTTGAATTAAACAATATTTATGTTACTATTTTCTATTATACATTTGATCTGTGTGCACAATATAGTACTCAGTACAAATACTGAGTTTTTTATTAGTAGCTGTAATCTACTTTGTATTAGTAGCTGCAATCTAATTTGTATTAGTAGCTGCAATCTTGGATAAGTTATTTCTCCTCTGTGTGATCAGGTATTTCATCTGCCAAAAAAGAAAGTTAGACTAAACCTAAGGTATCTTTCTTATCTAAATTTGTTTGTTTAATTCAGCATATCTGAAATGTATTTCAATATAAAACTTTTCTTTTCTTGCACTTTCTGATAATCTGATTTTGACACTGAAAACAACTGTTTGAGAAACCCACTTTGGAGAATATTGGTTCTAGTAGGAAAAAATATCAGCATATTAGGTATCACCATGTGAACTGGTGCAAGTTTAATTCCTGTTAGTTCTTTTTGTTCCAGGACCTTTCCTCCATTTCCTCCATTCATTGCCACAGGAGAGACACAATAATGTCAAAAAACAAGACAAAGAATTTTGAATTTTAGAAATTAAAGCTTTTCAGATAGAAGCACTTAGCCCTGAAAGCATCAGTGTTTCCAACTTCTACTATGAATAGGATACTACAAAGGTTGGGCGTTGATGTCTTAGAGCAAGTTTTTCCTGCTCTGAGGAGAAGAGTCCTGACATGGAAAGCAAAATGATTTGATGTAGTAGTATGTTTCTGAGTAGAGTCATGCCCCCCAGTTGATTGTGATCAAGACATACAGCATTTGGGGGTTTGAAAGCAGAAGGAAAATGTGTCACTTACAGAGAGAAGCTGGGAAATTACTAAACCCTGCAACGAGCAACAGGTCCAGCAAGGGTTGTAAGTAAGAGAGTAGGTATGGCGTTGTGTGGATTTTTAGGCATATAGTCTTGAAATGACCTCCCAATTCCCAGTGTTGAATATGGTAAAGAGCTATGAGTTGAATTATGACCCCCTCCATTCATATGTGGAAGTCCTAACCCCCAGTACCTTGCAATGTGACTTTATTTTGATATAGAGTCTTTAAAGTTGTACTCAAGTTAAAATGAGGTTATTAAGGGTGGACCTTAACCTAATATATCTATGACTTAATCTAAGATGATTAAAAAGAAATCTGGCAACAGATGGGTACACAGAAAGAATGCCAAGTGAAGAGATCAGGGAGATGAGTCTTTAAGCCGAGGAGCACCAAAAATTGTCAGGAAACCACCAGAAGAGGAGGAGCCATGGAACCGATTCGTTCTCACAGCCCTCAGAAGAAATCAATATTTTGAATACTTATAAACTTGTGAGCTTTCTAGCACTATCATTTATTATCATTCACTTATCATCATTTTGAATTCTTCATGTAACTTAATAATGAACTTTATATCATTCTGATTGTGCAGCTTCTCACCTCCCCCAAACCCTTTGTGTTCCTTTCTCTTCAGCCACCACAGAACATAGAAAAGCTTTTGCCAAGTTCATTTGTCCCTTTGGCAGGCCTACCTTTGAGCTGCGCTGCAGCCGATCCTTCCTGCTGGAAGGTACCCAGGAATACTTCCTACCCTTGATGGTTCTCTCTATTGGTTCTCTGAACACCGGCTTATTCCTCAGCATTCACTATTTGCTTTCAGTATCCTTAGTTTTAACCATCTAAATTAAATCCATCTAAACATTAACCATCAAAACATTAACCCATTCCTAGTTAATCAACCTTCTTTCTGCTTTCTTGATGTTAGCATCCCTCTGAAGCTTCAGGTGAGAAGAATCTCTTGACTCAAGGGAACCCTTCTAATTTTATTAACTCTCTGACACCCTTGAGCAAGAGAGGGCTCAACCAAAATTCAAGACTTGTAGTTCCACCCTTTAAATTTTAAATGGCCCTCTCTGATCTCAGTGTTCTGCCTTTTGCACTTTTATTTGTATACTTTGATTATGGATCTTTTAGGGCTTGATTCCACACATGCAAATATTTGGTCCATCACTCTTGTTTTGTCTCCATGTGTTTTTTTGAGACCACATGATAGCAATTTTTATAAGACTCTCATTAGTATTTGTGAATCCTTAGTGACTGGCAGCACACCAATTCTAGAGTGTCAAAAATTTACAAAAGTCATTCTTGGAACTCTATTAATTCAGAAGATAGACTCTTTCTGGCATGACCTCTCTCAGCCATTTTCCTCACCCCCTGAAGAAATTTGTGTATTTCTATGAACTATGAATATCTTTGACTTACCAGGAGACTAACTTTTAACCCAAGTTTTAGACTTAACTCACATCTACTAGAACATGCCATCTCTTTTGTCTTCAACCTCAATCTCTTCTTTCCTTATGTTTTCCTTTTGGTTTTATCTTGTCCATTCCCTAAAAATAATTGGCTAGATAAAACACAACTCACTTAGCCTTAACACTCATGCATGCTATTATTTTCTCTTAATGCCTCATGGTCTGACAAGAGTTGGGAACACACCAAATGGTGGTACTTATGCTGCAGGACTTCATCAGTCATTTCATATTTTCAATATATAATCTGGCTTCTTTCTCCAAACCCTCCACTGAAACCAAAATCTTAAAGGTAAATAGTAACTGTATACAACAACCCTCACAATATTCCTTTATTATTCCCTGTCTTCTTTTATTCCATTATAGTCACTTTAACTCCCAACTTTTTCTTCTTCTTTCAATTTACTGTTCCTTTCTTCTGTCTTTCTTCTGTCTGTAGGAAAGGACTGTTCCTTTCTTCTGTCTGAGGAAAGCAAAAGAGTGAAGAGGGACCTAATAGTTATCAATGGTTTTCTATAATGTCAGGCATTGTGTTACATGCTTTTATAGATCTTATCACTTATATTGTTCAGAACGATTTTGTGAGAAAGATATTTTCCACCCAAGAAGTTCTAGAAACTTTTTCAAAGCCACACAAACCTTGGTGGTATCCAAATCTGAACCTACATTCCATTCTTATTTCGTAGTATCACATGACCTTATTGTATTAGTCTGATTTCATGCTACTGATAAAGACATACCTGAGAATGGGTAATTTATTTTATTAAAAAAAAAGAGGTTGAATGAACTCACAGTTTCACATGGCTGGGGAAGCCTCACAATCATGGCAGAAGGCAATAGGCACATCTTACATGGCAGTAGGCAAGAGAGAGAATGACAACCAAGCAAAAGGCATTTCCCCTTATAAAACCATCAGATCTCATGAGATTTATTTCCATGAGAATAGTAAGAGGGAAACTGCCCCTGATTCAATTATCTCCCACCGGGTCCTTCCCACAACACACGGGAATTATGGGAGCTAAAATTCAAGATGAGATTTGGGTGGGGACACAGCCAAACCATATCACTTGCATATCTTCCACCACAAAATTTCTATCCTCTGCCTTGTTTAGCTTATGGTGTTTGTCTTCATGTCTTAGGCTTATATGCAAATTGATACAAAATACGTACATTAAGCCTAAGTCTCTCAGAAATCTCTGACTTATTTTCCTTCCTTTCTTCTTCCCTCCCTTTTTTCTTTCTTTCTTTCTTTTTCTTTCTTCCTTTCTTCTTTCTTTCTCTTTCTTTCTTTCTTTCTTTCTTTCTTTCTTTCTTTCTTTCTTTCTTTCTTTCTTTCTTTCTTTCTTTTCTTTTCTTTTCTTTCTTTCTTTGTTTCTTTTTCTTCCTTCCTTCCTTCCTTCTTTCCTTCCTTCCTCCCTCCTTCTCTTCCTCCCTCCCTCCCTATGTCTTTCCTTCTTTTCCTTCCTCCCTCTTTTTCTTCCTTTCTTACTCCTTCCCTCTCTTCTTTCTTCTTTGGCTTTAAACATTTATTGAGTATTCCCTACATACTACTCATCATGATAGGTATTTCCCATGCATGATCTTACTCTTACAGCATACTTATTAGTGGCTCAGTTCTAAACAGAGGAAACAGAGGCTTAGAACAGTTATGTAACTTACTAAAAGTCAAAAGCTACCAAGTGTGGAACTAGGCTTGGAGCCTGTTTTTCCTTTGAAATCTTTGCTCATCCCTTGCTGCTGAGGGGTTATTTGCTATTTTCTGAACTAAACAGTGCTTTCCCACTTCTTGCCCCAGTTTTTGCTGTTCCTTCCTGTTCTTTACATCGCATGCATTCAGTTTTCTGCATGCATATATATATTTTATTTCTGCAGTAGCATAACTATCTTGAGGTAGGAACAGCCTTTCACATACAGTAGGTGCTCTCAATAATTCTTGTTCAGCTGAGATAAATTCCAACTTGGCAATGCATTGTTTTCTTAAAGAAAAAGGATATTGCAGTCATATAATTCAAACATAGCATTATTAAAATAACAATAAAAATTAAAATAAATTCTCCACATAATTTAGAGATTTATCAGTATTTATTCATTTCATGACTTTGTAATTTGCTACATCTCTTTTCCCCATTATTTAAATGATTATTCTCTCAACCACAGCACAGAAACTGCTAGAAAACCTCCCATTGCTAACATTTGCAATGCGTTGATTGGAAACAATTTCCAAATGGTAGTGAGCTCATTATATGTGATGGTATTTCAATGTTGTTTTAATTTTTGTGGTAATTACCTCCAAATCTAATGAAATAATTCCAAGCGTATTGTCAAACTCCCCTAATATAATTCAGCAAGGGCCTGATCAAACATGGCCCTTTTGTATTTCCTGTTTGTTTTATCTCTGAATTCTTCAGTTTCCAGTTTTTGAGGTCAGATTTAAAGATTTACATGGAGGCAGTTCCCACAGAAAGCCATGGGGGATTGACGTGAGAGGGATTACAGCCTGGCTATACAGGAATCGTGTTTCACCTTTCTTTTCTTTATCCTCCAGCTGCTGTTCCTTAAATAAAACTTTAAAAATAACTTTTATAGGGTGGTTAATACATTCCTACCCTGTGGGGACAAGCTAGGTTCTAAGTTGCCCAAGATTTTAGGCAGGCTCTAGCAATTTCAGTAAAGAAACAGACTCTTGTCTTGAGTGTTGAAAAATTGCCACAGGGTCAAGGTGAGAGCAAGGAAGGGTGGCCCCACTGAACCCACATTCTATACACGCTTTCCTAGCTGTTGCAGGAGAAGGGAGGGGCAGAGTCTAGGTTGTGAGGAATTCACAAGGTTGTAGGAGTAGTCTGAATTTTATGGGAGAAGAGGGAAAGTTATAGTTTAAATTCGGAAGGTTCTATGTCTTCCCCAAGTAGTTTGTTTTATTATTCTTGACCGCTCTTTATTGAGTCAAACTTGAATATTTGGCAACCTGTGGGAATGTGGCCAGTAGCCTATATCCTCACTATGACTCCATATGGAATCCATGTGTGTTTAAGTTTCCCAGTTTTCTTAGGGGAGCAATCCTGGCAGAGGTATATTGGGAGGAGCTGAATTTCAGTGGTCCTTTATATACGAATTACTATCTGCTGGGGACACAGGCACAACAGCTCTGTGTGCTGTCTTCTTTATCCTCAAACCCTCGGCAGAGATAGTGTTTAATCTGTGAAGCCACCGATTTGGTCATTTGTATGGCAGAATCCACTACCCCACTATGTGAAAGGGATTTGGCTTTCATGGAAATATCCAAACCAAAAGGTGGAAAGGATTCTTGGATATTGTCTACCTACTTCTCACCAACTCTGTACATTTATGTCATACAAAGTTTATAGATAAGCCAATAGGCATGATATAAGAATATGTCAGACAGATAATTTACATTTGTTATGTGCCTTCTATGCACCAGGCACTAGTAGGTGTTCAGTGTTGCTTCACATAATTAGGTTTAACTCACAGAGGATCAAACAAGTAGGTTGTATTATCCCCATTTATTAATTAAAAATAAAGTCCAAAGAAGACCAGTAACTACAGGAAGCGAATAAATTTCTGGAAACACACAATCTTCCAAGATTGAATCAGGAAAAAATTGAAACCCTGAACAGCCAAATTTTGAGTTCCAAAATGGAATCATTAATAAAAAACCCTATCTAACAAAATAGCTCCGGACCAGAAAGATTCTCAGACAGATTCTACCAGACCTACAAAGTAGAGCTGTTACCAATTCTACTGAAATCATTTTTTTTTAAAAAATGAGGTAGAGAGGCTCCTCCCTAACTCATTTTACAAAGCCAAGACCACCCTAAAATCTGGCAAAGATACAATGAAAAAAAGAAAACAGCAAGCCCATATCCTGATGAATATGGACATAAAAATAATCAACAAAATACTAGCAAAGTGAATCCAACAGGACATCAAAAATTTAATTCACCATGATCAAGCAGGCTTTTCTTGCGGGTTGAAAGGTTGGTTTGACATACAAAGATCAATAAATGTGATTCACCACATAAATAATTAGAAACAGAAACTATACGATCATCTCAATAGATAGAAAAAGCTTTCAACGAAATCCAACATCCCTTTATGATAAAAACCCTCAGCAATTTAGGCATTGAAGGAACATATCTCAAAATAATACTAGCGTTGATATGGTTTGGCTGTGTCCCCACCCAAATCTCATCTTGCATTGTAATCCCCATAATCCCTACCTGTCATGGGAGGGACCCAGTGGAGATAATTGAATCATGGGGGTGGTTTCCCCCATGCTGTTTTCATGATAGTGAGTGAGTTCTCAGGAGATCCGGTGGTTTTGTAAGTGTCTGGCATTTTCCCTGCTGGTACTCATTCTCTCTCCTGCTGCCCTATGAGGAGGTGCCTTCCACCATGATTGTAAGTTTCCTGGGGTTCTCCAGTCATGCAGAACTGTGAGTCAAATAAACCTCTTGCTTTTATAAATTACCCAGTCTTGGGTATTTCCTTATAGCAATATGAGAATGGATTAATACAAGCATCTATTACAAAACCACAGCCAACATCATACTAAATGAGCAAAAGCTGGAAGCATTCCCCATAAGAACAGAAACAAGACAAAAATGGCCATTCTCACCACTTGCATTCAACATAATTGTCTCTCCTTGCTGACAATCTGATTCTGTATCTAGAAAACCCTAAAGACTCAACCAAAAGACTCCTAGAACTGATAAACAACTTTAGTAAAATTCAGGATACCAAATCAATGTTGAAAAATCAGTAGCATTCCTATACATCAATAACGTCCAATTTGAGAGCTAAATCAAGAACACAATTCCATTTACAATAGCCAAAAACAAATATAAAACACCAAGGACTACATCTAACCAAAAAGATGAATGATACCTACAAGGATAGCTACAAAACACTGCTAAAAGAAATTATAGATGATACAAACAAATGGAAAAACATTGCATGTTTATGGATTGGAAAAAAAAACAATATTGTTAAAATGACTGTACTGCCTAAAGCAATAAACATATTCATCATTATTCCTATCAAAATACCAGTGTCATTTTCACAGAATTAAAAAAAAAACTATTCTAAACTTTTATGGACCAAAAAAAAAAAAAAAAAAAAAAAAAAAAAGGCCCAAATAGCCAAAGAGATCTGGAGTAAAAAGAACAAAGCCATGGGCACCACCTTTCCCAACTTCAAACTGTACTAAACGGCTGTAGTAACCAAAACAGCATGGTACTGGTACAAAAACAGACACATACCACTAGAACAGGATAGAGAACCAAGAAATAATGCTTCACATCTACAACCATCTGATCTTTAATAAAGTTGACAGAAGTAAACCATGGGGAAAGAACTTTTTTTTTCTTCAATTAATGGTGCTGGGATAACTGGCTAGCCATATGCAGATAAGTAAAACTAGACCCCTACCTTTCTTTTTCATTAATTTTAGTTTATTTCAATAATTTTTGGGGAATAGATGGTTTTTTGTTACATGGATAAGTTGTTTAGTGGTAATTTCTGAGATTTTGGTGCACCTGTCACCCAAGTAGTGTACACTGTACCCAATGTGTAGCCTTTTATCCCTCCTTTCACAATATACAAAAATTAACTCAAGATAGATTAAAGATGTAAGTATAATATTAATATCTCCAACTATAAAAATCCTAGAAGAAAACCTAGGCAATACCATTCTGGACATTGGTCTTGCAAGTAATTCATGACTAAGTCTTCAATAGCAATTCCAACAAAAACAAAAATTGACAAGTGGGACTTAATAAAATTGAAGAGCTTCTGCACAGCAAAAGAAGCTATCAATAGAATAAGCCGACAATGTACAGAATGGGAGAAAATATTTGCAAACTATGCATTCATCAAGGGTGTATTATTCAGAATTTATAAGTAACTTAAGCAACTTAACAAGCAAAAGACAAATAACCTCATTGAAAAGTTGGCAAAAGTCATGAACAGACACTTCTCAGAAGAAGATATACATGTAGACAACAAATATGAAAAAATGCCCAACATCACTAATCATTAGAGAAATTCAAATCAAAACCACAAGGAGATATCAACTTCCAACTGTTAGAGTGGCTATTAGTAAAAAGTCAAATAATAACTGATGCTGGTTAGGCTGTGGAGAAAGGGGAATACTTATACACTGTTGGTAAATTAGTTCAGCTGCTGTGGAAAGCAGTTTGTAGATTTCTCAAACAGCTTAAAATGGAACTACCATTCAATGCAGCAATCCGATTTCTGGGTATATATCCAAAAGGAAAATACATCATTCAGCTAAAAAGACACATGTACTCATGTGTTCATTACAGCACTATTCACCATAGCAAAACCACGGAATCAATCCAGGTGCCCATCAGTGGTGGAGTGGATAAAGAAAATATGGTACATATGCACAATGGAACACTACACAGTCATAGAAAAAGTATAAAATCCTGTCCTTTGCTGCAACATGGCTGCAGTTACACAAGGGATTGCTAGAAGGGGGAGAGGAGGAGAAGGTCAAGAGCTGAAAAACTACCTGTTGGGTACTCCACTACCTGGATGATAGTATCATTAGTATCATTTGGACCCCAAACCTCAGTATCACACAATATACCCTTGTAACAAATCTGGACATGTGCACCCTGAATCTAAAGTAAAATGTGAAATTATTTTTTAAAAGATGATAATGTTATCACTTTTTATAGCATATTGTAATATTATTAATAAAGGTGCTTTTATTTATGTTACATGACTTCCATAATATTCATATGAGATGCACAAATAAGACATTCTTATTCCAATTTTTCTGATGTAGATGTTAAAGTTTAAAGATTTCAAGTAATGTTCAGGTTTATAGTTAAGAGGTCAACTAGCACTCAGATATTTCATGACTTCAGGTTGCCTAAGCACAGTAGGTGTTGAACATCTTAATAATTATCTACCAAATTCTTGCATTTTAAACCATGTAACAGAATTTTTATTTGTTAAAATTGGTAATTGTCCATATAGAAAATATCCTAAATTCCACCACACTAGATTATCTTTATTGTCTATTTCCTTTCAGTTTTTTCTATACAAATGCAAATTGAATAAAATTGTGATCATACAATGTAATTACAATGTAATTAGATTTTTATCATACCTTTTAATATACTGTTGTGTTTTTCCAGTGGCTGCAATATATATTTATATAAACATTATTTATACATATATTACATACATATCATATATATGATATGTATATAAA
>NW_016809659.1:1766924-1800111 GCF_001698545.2 Rhinopithecus bieti
TATATTTTATATAATTGTGTGTTATTTTTATGTATTATTTATATAAGATATATGTAATATATGTATAAATAATGTTAATATGGTGATAATATGATATTAATATGTATATATATTAATACTGATATTAATATGTGTATATATACATATATAAATATATTAAACAGTTGACCCTTGAACAATGTGGGGGCTAGAGGTGCCACAGTTGAAATGCACATATAACTTTTGACTACTCAAAAACTTAACTACTGTTTACCAGAAGCCTCACCAATAGCATAAACAGTCAATCAACACATATTTTACATATTATACATATTGTATGCTGTATTCTTACAATAATGTAAACTAGAGGAAAGAAGATATTATGAAGAAAATTACAAGGAAGATAAAATAGATTTATATTCATTAAGTAGAAATGGATCATCCTCCTTGTCTTCAAGCTGAATAGGTTGAGGAGGGGGAGGAAGAGAAGCGGTTGGTCTTGCTGTCCTGGGTGTGGCAGAGGCAGAAGGAAATCCACATATAAGTGGATCCATGCAGTTTGAACATGTTATTCAAGGGCCAACTGTATGTGGTAAATATTATGAACATTATAAAGCTGTATATAGGTTTATTATTATGTTTCTATTATAGTTTATTTAATCATTTCCCTATCATTTTTTGTACTATAAGAAGAAATACAGTGGTTATTTAAGTACTGTATACTGTAATTTTTACTTCCTTTCCAATTGTTTTCTCAGACAAGATTCCTAAAAGTTAAAAGAGCAGGTATGAGAGTATGGTGGACATTTATTAGTTTTATGTGCACAGCATGCATTTTTCTTCTTCTGGAAACAGCACCTGAATTTTCCTTTGTGATCCATCTCCATCTACTGTCCATCACTTTGATTCAGGCAGGATGATTCTCATACCCTGCTCTTTGCTAAGGAGTTAAACCTATTCTCTGACCATAGTGATTGTTTCAGAGAGACACATGTGACCAAAGTCTTGCCAATAAGATATAATGAGGTACTATCTTGTGATTTTACAGAAAATCATTGAGAAGTTGAAGTCCACTTTTCAGTCAGCTTATTAAACTGGTAGAATGTAAGCCTAGAGTTTAGCTTGCCATCTTTCATCTTGAAGGAGAGCCATCTGCCTGTTGAAAACAGAAGTGACATGAAGAGAAAGAGCCATAATCACATGTTGTAGCAGTGGTATCCAACACAAGCACTGCTGGAATTTTCACTCATGAGTGAGCCAACCCATCCCTTTTCTCACTAGAGCATTTTGAGTTGGGTTTTTGCACTTGGAAGCAGGGGTGCTGTTTTAGTGCATTGGCTCCAAAGGATATTAATACGTTTGAAGATCTTTATACATGTTTTAACATTAATTTCCAGGCAACACTACCAATCCTGTAGTACTTATATGTATGCACCAATATTGACACAAGTAATATGTATTTTTATATGTGAAAATATTCCTTTACATTTCTAGAATTCTTTTCACATGCTTAGGAACCTTTTATATTTCTTCTGTGATTTGTCTGTTCATGACCTTTTCCTGCTTTGAATTTGAAGAATGCTAGTATATTTCTTCATTTTTTTAGAGATCTTTTTTCCTTAAACATGTAAATAAGTCTTATATGTATTTGTGTCATATTTGGGGCAGAAATATTTCCTGTTTATCATTTGTTTATATACTGGAGTAATGCCACATATATGATATATTAAATAGGTAGTTTCTTTCTTATTGTCACACAGTTTTTACTATCAGGATGTTCTTTATGTTCCCAAGATGAACTAAAATATTTGCCAATATTTTTATAGTCACATTATGCTTCATTTTAAAATGTAACCTCTACTGCTTTTGGAATTTGCAATTTCATTTTGGAATATTCTGCTTGCAAGTCACAGGAATTCTGACGCTGTCAAAGGTGGGGATTTTCTTATGAAAAAGACAAAGAGTTTCATAGAACCCATGTTCTGGATGTAGCCACAGCTCAGGGAGATACAGGGAAACAGGGCAGGCGTGCAACTCACTGCTACTCCATGTCTCTGTATCTTTTTCTTTGGCTTGTGTTCTCCGTGTACTTCCTTGACCATCTCACTTGTTTTCTCTACTTCCCTGTCCCAGTAGGAACCATCCAATCATCCAAAAAAAGATTAAATCTGGCTTTCACTCCCAATCCAAATTCTTAGCAAAGTGACTCTGTTTTACTAATTTGGATACAGTGCTGAATATCACCCTGAAACAAGGTCACGTTGGATAAATCCTGGCTGCTAGGAGCCCATTCTCTGTGGATCATATTCCATACACCAACGAATCAGGAGAAGGATAGTTACCAGAGGAGGAAAAATCTTTCGAGCTGGGGAGATGATCAGTAGGTGAGTGGTCATTAGAGATGCAGACCTAACCTGATTATTTTCCAAATAGCTTTCCTAACAAAAAGTATTGGTGCTCTATCATTTCTTTACTAATTTATAATATTTGCTTTGTCTTATGTTAAACTCATAAGTGTGTACGTTGCTCCACTAAGATTTCCTAATACATTAATCACTTTGTCAGTTCTTAGAAAAATTTGTATTACCATTATTATAGTAAGATAAATTTCTATTTATTCTTCCTCTCTTCAAATTTGTTATCTATCCTTTCATTTATTCTTCCAGGAAAATTTTGTTAAATATAGGAATAAAATATTTTATAATTGCTGTTATAATTTATTTAGAAAATATAGCACTTTACTTATTTATCTTATAATTGACCACTTTTCTAGTCTAGGATGATTTAAATAAATCTGTAGTTCTCTTAAAATTTTGGTGCATAAATCATATAATTGTCAATATAAGAGTCATTTAGTTCATTCATTTCTCATTATACCTTTTATTTCCATTTGATGTCTTATAGAATTGGTGAGAATATCCAATACACAATAAATGTGCTGGTACCTGATACCTACTGACACTTACTATGTGTCAGATGCTGTCAGAAATTAGTGGAAATTATCTTATTTAATGTACTGTTTTTTTTTTTTTTTCTCATTTTGCTGACAAAGAAACTGAGGCTCAGAGAGGTTCAATTACTTGATCAAGGTTGCTCATCTTGCACATGGTGGAGCCAGCATGCAAACATGGGTCAGTCAGACACCAGTAACAGTATTTGTAATTATTATCTACAACATAATACATTTTAAAAAATGGGAAATGGCTGGGCGTGGGGGCTCACTCTTATAGCCCTAGCACTTTGGTAGGCTGAGGTGGGCAGATCACTTGAGGCCAGGAGTTAGAGACCAGACTAGTTAACATGGTGAAACCCCATTTCTAATAAAAATGCAAAAATTAGCCAGGTATATTGGTGCATGCCTATAAACTCAGCTACTCAGCAGGCTGAGACATGAGAATAGTTTGAACTCGGGAGGTGGAGGTTGCGGTGAGCTGAGATTGCGCCATTGCACTCCGGCCTGGCAACAGAGTGAGAATGTTTCAAAAGAAAAAAAAAATTGGAAAAAATTGAAAAAAAAAAAAAGGAAAACAAAGTTTTCTTTATTTGCAGAGACATGGTTATACACTTAGAAAGCTCGATAATTTTACAACAAATTATTAAATGTTTTCGCAGTTCTGAAAAGGTCACTGGTAAAACTTTCTGTTTTGGAAAGCTTTGTGAAAATAATTAGTTGATTTTATTTGCAGTCTTCTCTATGGCTAATGGTCTATTTACTTTATTTGTTTTCCTTAGGCTTATGTTGATAACTGTTTTTTCTCCCTAGAAAACTGTGAATACAATCAATAATTTCATAATTACATTGAATAAACCTTTTGAATTTTAATTTCAAGAAAGTGTTATAATATTCTGGATAGATCCACTCTTAGAATGATGTGTTTGGGTGACAGATTGAATCTCAAAAATGCTCTTAAAATAAAAGGAAAGGAAAATAGTATGCAGTTGTTCAATCATATGCCAGAAAGGATTTTCCTTTTTATTCTTTGTTTAAGAAGGCTAATGTATGTAAAATCAGTCAATGAACGCAAACTGTTACCTTTTGGCATTTGTGAATGTTTTTACTTTACAAAATATTAAAACTTGGATTTTGAAAAATGAACAATGTCTATACTAATTGAGACAGATTTGTGTTGGCATATCATCTTCCAAATAAGTTAACATAGTAACTGTGAAATTAATAGGCTCTATAAACATATGTGTATCTAATTTTAGGATGATGGGGAATAGAAAGATTAAGAGAGAACATACATTGGGGTACGCAAAAAATACAATAGGGTGGACCTATGACAGTCTAGTTTAGTATATCTTGTGTGAATCAGACATGGAAGTAAATTTCTAGAGTGGCCTGCCAGCATCCTTCAGACTTGAATCCTGGCAAACATGGGCAAGCAGGATGGTCCTAGATCAATTGCATCATCAGTGTGACAGAAACAGAGTAATTATTGACTTTCTCAGTAACACAGATGTAAATTTGCATTCAGTTTTATAGTCACTCTAGATATAGTTATTCTAGATACAATGATGTTGACTTTTTTTTTTTTTTTTTTGAGACGGAGTCTTGCTCTGTTGCCCAGGCTGGAGTCCAGTGGTGCGATCTCGGCTGACTGCAAGCTCTGCCTCCCGGGTTCACGCCATTCTCCCACCTCAGCCTCCCAAGTAGCTGGGACTACAGGCGCCCACCACCACGCCCGGCTAATTTTTTGTATTTTTAGTAGAGACGGGGTTTCACCATGTTAGCCAAGATGGCCTCGATCTCCTGACCTTGTGATCCACCCATCTTGGCCTCCCAAAGTGCTGGGATTACAGGCGTGAGCCACCGCACCCGGCCGATATTTGGTTTTTTAATTGAATAGGCTGTACAGTTGAGAGTAGCACACTTGGAGTTGAGTTCAGGTCTTAACTTTAATGCTGGTTTTTGATTATAAACAAATACTATATCTCCTTGAATTTTTTTGCTTCACCTATAAGAAAGAAATAATATCTTCTCTGCACTCAGAGAGAAAACAACATCATACAAGTATATAATTTTTTCAAAAAGACTTTTTATTGAGGATCAAAATAAAAGACCCAGGAATTTTAAATGTCTTTCTCAGGGCTATACTGGAGACAGAGATCATAATAGAACTCAAGCCGTCATCTTCTTATAGTAAATCCACCCGCAGATTCTACAACCCTAGTAGCATTGCCATGCTTTCAACAAAACCTTCAGTAGCTATATTGGTCTCACCTGGGAGACATGTTAATAATGCTACTAACTTTGTAAAATAATGCATTTCTGTTTGTTTCACAAACTTGTAAATATAGTGACTAAAAAGTCTACTTATAATAGCAATAAATGAAAGAATAATACATTTATGTAAGTATTACTTTTGATGCTGTATGTTAAGAAGACTTGAGGGAAATATAGAATAAATAACTAAACACGTGTGGTAGGTTGTATTTTCCGAGGGCGGCCACAAAGATATCTCCCGTCCTATATTTTGGTTACATTGCTACTTTGAGAAGTGAGTTTATGTTCTTTCATCTTGAACCTGGGTAGACTGGGTAGTGTCACAGAAGTGACACTCTGACTTCTGAGGCTGGTCATGAAAGAGGTGCTATTTCTGCCTTGCTACCTAGAATATTCACAATGAAACCCTGAGTTACTATGTAAGCAGTCCAACTTCCCAGAGGCTTCCATATTACGAGCAAACATCAGTTGACCCACATAGAGAGACCACATGGGAAAACTCTGAGACTACCTGAAGAGAGAGAAATGTGTGGCCAGTCCTCACCTGTTGTAGTTCCAGTTTCTGTCTGATTGAAATGATAGCCCAACTCAAAACCATCTGGCTGCCCAACTCTATGTGAATATCTTCCCCATGGAAAACTTGAGAGATAATAAAATGATTGTTGTTGTTTTAAGTTAATGTTTGAAGACTACTGACTGTTATACAACATTGACCGCTACTATTAGACTACTGTTAAACACCATTGATCACTACTATCTTTTCCATTAATACCTAAACTGAAGGTTTTATTAATATTGTTACTGATTTTTCCAATTTCTAAAGAAATATTTTATTAACTGATGATAATTTGAATTATTTTTAGAGAGGGGACTGTCTTTCTTTAGGAAAATGTATTGTTAAGCTATTTTCTGCATTAAAATGAAAGAAAACTGAGGTTGAGAAAACAAAAGCAATTAAGAGGATGGTTTCTAAGAAATAGGTGAATGAAGCCTTTGAATGAATAGCTGTGTCTAATTTTCTACTTGAAGTGATATACGATGTTACAATATAACTTTTTCCCTTCCTGATTGTGTCACCGACTTCCGGAAAGCTGACAGCATGTTCCCATGGTTTGACTGAGTGGTTTTGTTTTGATTTTGTAGAAATTAAAGATTGATTCTGAATTGCCCACCTGAGCTAATACAATGTAGACATGGACAGCACACTCAGAACATTCAAGTAATCTAAAACTTAGTTAATTCAGTGGAAGTAGCTGGTCATATAGGCCAGAGATTTGTGAAGGGTATTACTCATCTATAGGACATGAAATGAGAGAGTAACATAGGTAAAAATCGTAAGATGTAATTGGATACCAGTTGGCATCTGGGGTACATATGTTATACAACTGATGTTGATTACAAGCTATTATTTAGCAATACTCTGAATGGTTGTCTAGGTGTTAATGCATCCCCGACACTGGGACTGAGGTAGCATTTTTCTCCCGTAATCTTTTGTAAACTGGTTGTAATCAAAAGGAATTCACTTTATTTTGATTATGTTATTGTATGTATTTGAAACTGTTTAATAACTTAGTCATAGAAATGAAATCTTGAAATACATTTTTTACTCTCCATATAAAATCTAGAATTTGAAATACATAATGTGTACTATAGCTGCAAATATTCCAATCTTATTGACCAGTTTTACTTAAAAATTATTTTAAACTTTAAGGAAAGTTTGCTATGAAACTCATCTGTTTCTACAAAACGTATCCCGTCATTCTTAGTAAATAAAAAGTCTGAAAATATCACCATAGCTTATAAAGCCCTCAAGAAAAGCAGCAACATAAAACTGAAAAATATAAGGAACCACCTCAGATGCCTAATGATTCTATAAATAAAAGAGCTAAAGTCATTTATAAAAAACTATTACAATAAATGTCAGTAAAACACACTCTATGCTACATTACATCACTTCTGAGAAAACATTAACCATGAACTTAGCTGTATATGCAAAATTAAAATACTAACTCTGAATAGTGTTGATGGATCATAGGTTAAGCACTGGAGGGATTCATGTAGGCAAAGATACTTTATTTTCACATGGGCTACTCTTGGCTTTATGAAACAGCCTCCAATTTTTTACCTTTCTAAAACATACCAGCGTCTGTGCCACCTGTTGCTTTATAGGATACTTATATGGGTTTCTGGCTTTTTCCTGAATAACATTTCCATTTAGAATTATGTGTGGCCTATGTATAACCTCACACCACAAGTTTTCTTTTAAAGTTTTTTTCTCATTTAATGATCACTTTTGTACTGAAGGAAGTATTTGCCAAAGTAGTTTTCTTCGTTGGATTTTTGGTTTTTCTTCATAATGCATGGTGAATTCATTAATACAATCATCACATTTGATTTGTATGCTCTAATTCATCTACACATTTATTTTCTGCCTCAGGAATCATTGCTTTCTTAGACTGCTCTATTTTCTTTTCACTTTTATCAACAAGTCTTGCTCTTGGCATTCTTTGGTATTTGCAACAGAAGCAATGCTTTATTCATTGACAAGATTTATTAAAAATCTCAAGGGAAGAAGATGAAACTTTGAAATCAGTGCACTGAAGGCATATATACATACTGTGGATGGGCATCGGAACTCACTCCACCACCTCAGCCTCTAAGCCCACAAAATTTAAATTTTTTGCTCAGAAAAATATATTTTAGCTTCAGAGACTTTTAGGAATTGTTAAAGTTTTTTTTTGAGTTTAAATGGGAAATGTCAATTTCTGAAATGCAATGGACCTACTATAATTTTAGTCAAGGCTCATACATCAAGGGATTTGACAATCACTGGGACTGGCAAATAACTGTCTTGGAGCCATTGGCAATAGTCAATATCTAAGTTCTGTCCAAAGGTAGAAGTTGTTTCTCTGTGCTCTCATTTTAAGAGGAAGAAAATGTTTGTGCCCTCTAATTTAATTCAGAACCTTGGAAGACACACTCTGACCACTTTCAAAAATCTGATTTTGGAAGTGAAAAATCAAAGAACGTTAAATTTCACACTGTGCTAATTATAGGTGCAACTTTGAAATTTCTCCTCTTAGATTTGACAAATGTTGCCTAGTGCTTTCATAATGACATAATAGTTCTTTGTAGTACACAATCAAAATGTTACTGCTGCGTATTACCCAACCACTGAACATGTCATTCTTTGCCAGCGAATCTTTTCTTAGTACATGTGTTTCAAAAGCACTTACCCTGTAAATGAAAGATTAAGGCTTAGCTGAGCTAGACTGAGCTATGGGGATTTAAAACCCAAAGAACAATCATTGTGAGTCTACCTCCGGTCACTTTTTTTTTTTTTCAATTTTTTAGATGACTCAATGGATTTATTTCAATTTTCTGAACAAAGAAAAGCTTCTATGCTTGCTTAAAAAATAAAATGAAAATAAACAAAATGTGGTGAAATAAGCATTCCCTTTTGAATAAGATACCAAGAGCAACTTTCATTTTATATTCTGTTGCGAAAAACCAAAAATTCTATTGTGGTCTCTGAAACTACATTGGAGGTTGACAGAGAAGTCCCAGAGAGATGTATAGTTTTATTTGTAAGTAAACTTGTCTTCACAAAAACAGCTCCTTTAAGCTATGAATTGTTTTTCATAGCATGTAATGAGATGTGAGATGAATAATTTTAACCCTTATCTATAAAGGACCAAGAACAGAGAGACCCAACATAGGCAGAGACGTTGCATTTGCCCTTCATGTCCTGCCGTAAATAAAATAACATAAAACCTTTGAATAGTGCTCAGTAGGCATGGAATTTCAAAAATGCAATCCTACATGGGGGAATTCTTTTTAGAAAGTGTCATAATTTCTAATCCTGCTTACATTTTAGGAAGATGAAATTATTGAAAATATCTTTAGAACTTTAAAGTCTCAATTTCCACTAGAAAAGAAAACAGAGTTGAATTTAAGAACAATTTTGCTCTAAAATCCTAGTGTTATGTAGCAATTTGATTACATATTAAGACATATCATTAAAATATACAATGAAAACAAAGTTTCAAATACACTTATTTTCCTGGAAGATTTTATTTGAAAATTTCCTATGCATTGACAAGATCTTTAAATAGAAATAAAATAATTAAATTTTAAGATATTTTTTGAACATTCAATAACACGCTCACAAATAGTATAGACTTCCTTTTTTCTCTATGGTAGAATAATGGGGCCAGATTTATTCTAAAATATTATAAACAACTAGAAAATCAGACAAAACATGAACATCAGTTTTTAGACATTGGCCAGAAAGAAGCATAGAACATTGATCCCTGAGAGAAGGAAAACAATGGAAATGAGTCCTACAGCTGTCCCAATTCACGGCCTGGAGTATCCAGGAGGAGATATAAGAAAGAGAAGTCTGAATGATATTCAAAGGGCTTGTGAAGTTGAGGAGAAAGAAAATGAGGAGGCCAAGGCTTCTAGGATTTTTAGAACAACGTGCTAGATATGAGTGAGCAGCACCGATACAGGGTTCCAAATATCTGCAGGGATTCCTTTGAGGTTCTAGCTCAGTATTGCTGTGCACACACGTGTGAGGTAAGTACATGACACCAAAGAAATGAACCAACAGAAATAAATAGGCAAGGCAACTCTGTAGCTCACACAGGGCCAGCAATAATCTATATTGTCCCCAGGCAAAGTGCAAATATCTAGTATACAAGACTTCGGGTAGAATCTGCTGAAGAGTATTGTCTTAGTGGTGAAACGAAATTATCTTCAATTAAAGGAATTTCTGGATCTGAGCTTAAAAAAACGATTGAAAGGAAGCCTCAAAGGTTAAAATTGATCTATTTAAGTTATCTGCATCTTCATGCAAATAAACTGAGAAATAGAATTCATGAGAACTAAAAAATATTGTAAATAGAAGTAGACCAAGAAATGAGCTCAATTACGTTATTAGCAAATAAGGATATAAACCCATTTTTATAAATGCACTCCATATGTTCAAGAAGATAAAGAAAACAATGAATATTATTGGCATAGAAAAGAGATATAGAAAGACCCAAGTGAATTTCTAGAGATAAAAAGTATAATATTTGAAATGAGAAATACACTGTATTTGATTAATAACAGATTAAACATTGCAGAAAAGTTCATTGAGATTGAAGGAACAGCAGAGAATACTATTCGCAATGAACAAGAAAAAACGAGCCTAAAAAAGCTAAAAATTTGCTTGTGGAACCATACTAAGTGTTCTAACACATGTGTAATAAGAACCCAGAAGAAAATGTGGAGGAACAGAAATGATAATGGAAGAATTAATGGCCATAATTTTTTCAAATTTGTTGACAACTGTGTAAACAGAGATCCACAAAGCTCAATAAACACCAAGAAGTAAAAATGTAAAGAAAGCAACACCAAGCCATATGATAGTAAAATATCAAAAAAAAAAAAAAAAAAACAGTGATAAAGAGAAAAACTTGAGTAGGTAGAGATAAAAGGGTGCTACATACACAAAATAAATTTAAAAGTAACAACAGATTTGTCATCATGAATTAGGGAAGTAAGAAGACAGTGGAGCAACACATTTAAAGTAATGAAGGTAAAAATGAGTGCAATTTTCACCCTAGAATTGTATATGCAGCAAAAGTATCTCCCAAAAATTAAAAACAGAAGGATTTTTTCAGATAAACAAAAACAAAACTCACCAGCAAACCTATACTATAAGAAGTTTTAATATGTTAAATATTAAATTCAGGTAAAATATGACAATGGATGAAAATTCGTATCTTCATACGGGACTGAAGACAACTGGAAATAATAAATATTCATTAAATATAAAATTTAAATAGAAAATACAAAATATTTCTCCTACATTAAAAAAAATCTAAAATATAACTGACCACTTAAAGCATAACTACTAACCATGTATTTTGAAAATTATAAAATATGTAGCAGTGAAATAAATGACAAAAATAGCATGAAGGATGGAAGTAAAAAGTATGTTCTAGAATTCTTTCAGTATATGTAAAGAGGTATAATATAATTTAAAGGTAGGCTGTGATAAGTTAAATAAGCAGCCAATAAGAAAGCAAATTAAATCTCTAGGTGATAAGCAGATAATGTTAATGACGTGAAATTCCACATTAAAAAATTTCAATTAATTGCAAAAAGAACAGAAAAAGAGGGAAACAAAAGCAATAAACAACAAGTGGGACAAATAGAAAATCAATTGTAAGATCCTAACCATATCCAAAAATACACTAAATGTTAATATTCTAATAACTCCATTTGAAAGACGAAGACTGCCAAATTGAATAAAAAAGCCAGAAAGAACTGTATGCTTTTCTTAGAGAACCACTTTTCGAGATAGTGACATTAGCTAGTTAGTGACAAAGTTAGTGGCATTAGCTTAAATATGTAATTTTATCTTTTGGTATGTTCATTCTCTTACCAATTTAATTAGCCAAATTAGTCCTTAATTACTAACTTGTTTATTCTTATTTTTCCTCTCAAAAGGGTGTGAACCCAATGTCTAAATAGTATTGAGATACATACTATAAAAATAAATGATCTTTTATTATTACAGAAGTAATAACGGAAAAAGAGACAGGAAAAATACAGGGTGGTCACAGTAGAATAGAAAATTTCAGGCAACAGTTTTACATGACTAGCAAAAGAAAACTGTTGAAATAGCTGAAGAAGCTATAGGCTGATAAGAACCTGAATAACCAGAATGGAGAACAAGCTGGCTGAGACTAACTGGATCCAACATGTTACTGGATTTGACCTGGGTTTCACCTAGTACCTCATTATATGCTCATTAACATACCAAATAATACACCCGGCCAGGAGCGGTGGCTCATGCCTGTAATCCTAGCATTTTGGGAGGCTGAGGCAGGTGGATCACGTGAGGTCGGGAGTTTGAGACCAGTCTGGCCAACATGGTGAAACCCTGTCTCTACTAAAAATACAAAAATTAACTTGGTGTGGTGGCGCATCCCTGTAATCCCAACTTCTCAGGAGGCTGAGGCAGGAGAATCACTTGAACCTGGGAGATGAAGTTTGCAGTGAGCCGCGGTCGCACCACTGCACTCCAGCCTGGATGACAGAGCAAAACGCTGTCTCAGAAACTAAACCTAAAACTAAATAATATACCCACCAGCAAAATGACAGTTCCAGAAACACTGACATTCAGTGTAAAAATGGGTGGCACCACAGTTCCCAGGAGTCTATATAAATATTCTACCCTTTGGTTAAAAAAACTCATAAAGGTAGAAGTTCCAAACTCCATTTTATGACTTTCTCTTGAGTGTGCCCAGTCTTCCCTTTCCTGAGTAAGGTGTACTTCTCACTTTGCAATAAATCTCCATACTTTCAATATTTTCTCACTCATCCTCTAATTCTTTCTTGCAATAGTGTCAAGAGCCTGGATATTGGCCAAGGTAGAGGTTCTGTTGGTGTTTAAGGACTTCCTCCAGCCTGCTGGTATTCAAACACTCTTTGTTTTTACACAGGTCTCACAGGTCCTTGGTCACACTGAAAGAGGTGGGCTCCCATTATCTTGGGCAGCTCCATCCCTGTGGCTTTGCAGGGTACAGCTCCCCTCCCAGCTGCTTTCATAGGGTGGCATTGAGTATCTGCAGCTTCTCTAGGTGCACGGTTCAAGCTGTCAGTGGATCTACCATTAAGGTGTCTGGAGGATGATGGCTCTCTTTTCACAGCTCCACTAGGCAGTGCCCCACGGGGACTCTGTGCGAGGGCTCCAACCCCACATTTCCCTTCCATATTGCCCTAGCAGAAGTTCTCCATAAGGCCCCTGCCCCTGCAGCAAACTTCTGCTTGACCGTGCAGGCATTTCCATACATCCTCTGAAATCTAGGTGGAGGTTCCCAAACCTCAATTCCTGACTTCCATGCACCTGCAGGCTCAGCACCACATGGAAGCTGTCAAGGCTTGAGGCTTACACCCTCTGAAGCCATGGCCAGAGCTGTACCTTGGCCACGTTTATCCACTGATGGAGCAGCTGGGATGCAGGGCACAAAGTCCCTAGGCTGTACACAGCAGGAGGGCTCTTGGCCCTGCCCAGTAAACCAATTTTCCTCCTAGGCTTCCAGGCCTGTGATGGGTGGGGCTGCCACAAAGGTCTCTCACATGCCCTGGGGACATTTTCCTCATTGTCTTGACAATTAACATTTGGCTTCTCATTACTTATGCAAATTTCTGCAGGTGGCTTGAATTCCTCCTCAGAAAATGGGTTTTTCTTTTCTACCACATCATCAAGCTGCAAATTTTCTGAACCTTTATTCTCTTTATGCTGTCAAATTTTGCATTTACTTTAGGTGTTATGTAACATTGCATTGTATGAAGAAACCAAATATTTAATACTTTCTTGTATTGACAGATATTTTTAAATAGCTTTTATTGAAGTATAACTGATACACAATGGACTAAACATATTTAATGTCTACAAGTTGATGACTTTCGGCATATGCAAATACCATTATACATTTTATTGTAAGAGTACTTAACATGAAATCTACCCTCTTACAAAATTCTGTAGGTATGCTACCATATTGTTAACTATAAGTAGTATGCTATACTTATAGGATCTTTAGAACTTACTCATCTAGCATAAATGAAACTTTTATACCTTTTAAACAACTCTCCACGCGCATCTGCCAGCCCTTGCAAACCGTTATTGTATTTTCTGCTTCTAAGAGTTTGGCTATTATAGATATCTCACATAAGAGGAATAATATAGTATATTTCCTTCTGTGATGTTCCTATTTCACTTAGAGTTCCAGCTTTCAGATTCATCCATGTTGTTGCAAAAGGCAGGATTTGCTTCTTCTCTAAGTTTGTATAATATTCCATTGTATGTATTAATATATAGTACATTTTTTAATCCGTTCATTGGTCTATGCATTCTTGGGTTGCTTCTGTGTCTTGACTATTGTGATTAATGCTGCCATGAGAATGCAGGTTTCTCTTCAATATCCTCTTTCCAATTCTTCTAAATATATATGTCGAAATGAGATTGCTGGATCATCTAATAGTTCTATTTTCAACTTTTTGAGCAATCACCAAGCTGTTTTTCATAGGTACAGAGCTATTTTACATTCTTACGAAGAGTGTAGAAGGGTTCCAATAAACACATTATTGCCAACATTTGTTTTCATTTTTTAATAATACCCATCTTAACAGATTTGAGGTGATATCTTATTATAATTTCAATGTGCATTTTGCTGATAATTAATGAGCTGAGCATTTTTTATACACCTTTAGGACATTTGTATGTCTTCTCTGAAGACATGTATATTCAAATACTTTGCCCATTTTTAACTGGGTTTTTATTTTAATTTTTTTGCTATTGAATTATAAGAGTGTCTCACATATTTTGAAAATTAACCTTTTATCAGGTATATGGTTTGAAAGTATTTTCTTTCCATTCAGTAGGTTGCCTTTTTAGCTGATTGTTTCCTTTGCTGGGCAGACAATTTTTAGTTTGATGGAGTTTCACTTGTCTAGTTTTGCTTTTGCTCCCTGTGCTTTTGGTGTCACATCCAATAAATCACTGCAAAAATCAGTATCCACCTTTTCACTGTGTTTTTTTCTAGGAGTTTTACAGTTTCAGGTCTTACATTTAAGTCTTTAATCTATTTTGAGTTTTTCTATATATAAGGTAAATTAGGGATTCAAATTTATTTATTTATTTATTTATTTATTTATTTATTTTGAGACAGAGTCTTGCTCTGTCACCCAGGCTGGAGTGCAGTGGCCGGATCTCAGCTCACTGCAAGCTCCGCCTCCCGGGTTTACGCCATTCTCCTGCCTCAGCCTCCGGAGTAGCTGGGACTACAGGCGCCCGCCACATCGCCTGGCTAGTTTTTGGTATTTTTTAGTAGAGACGGGGTTTCACCATGTTAGTCAGGATGGTCTCGATCTCCTGACGTTGTGATCCGCCCGTCTCAGCCTCCTAAAGTGCTGGGATTACAGGCTTGAGCCATCGTGCCCGGCCTGGGATTCAAATTTATTTACTTTGCTGTCAGTTTTCTTTAGGATATACAGTTTTTCCAACATAATTTATTGATGAGATTATCTTTTTCCCATCTGTATTTGTGAAACCCTTGTCAAAGACAAATTGACTATATATGTGTGGATTTAGTTTTTGGCTCTGTATTCTGTTCTATTGGTGTATATGTTTGCCTTTATGCTGGAACCATACTTCAGGTTTTACGGAATAATTGTGACATAATTGAAATTAAGGAATTTGATGTCTTCAGCTTTGTTTTTGCTCAAAATCTCTTTAGCTATCTGGGTTTTTTATTTTGTGGTTATACACAAAGTTTAGGACTTTTTATATTTCTGTAAAAAAATGCCACTGAGATTTTTGGTGAGATGAGATTGAATCTATAGATTCCTTTGGATAAGTGGACCATTTAATAATATTAAGTCTTCCAATCCATGAACATGGGATGTCTGTCCATTTCTTTGCATCTATTTTAATTTCATTTGTTACAAATTTCATTTGTTTCAGTGTACAAATCTTTTACCTCCTTGATTAAGTTTAATCTGGAGTCTATTATTTTCAGATGCAATTGTAAATGTAGTTGTTTTAATAATTTTCTTTTCGAATGGCTTGTTTTCAGTCTATATAAGGAAAACTGAATTTTGTATGTTGATTATGTATTCTACAAGTTTGCTGAATTTATTTATAAGATCTAATACTATGTTTGTGGCGGGGGGGATGGTCTTTAATGTTTCCTACACATAGGATCATGTCTTCAGGGATACTTTTGCTTTTTATTTCTGATTTAGATTCTTTTATTTCTTTTCTTTGTCTAATTGTTTTGCTAAGGCTTCCAGTATAATACAGAATAGAAGTGGCAAGAGTGAGAATCCTAGTCTTCCTCCTGATGTTAGAGGTAAAGCTTTCAATTTTTCATAATTGAGTGCTTTATCTTTCTCTTATCCTGGGGAATATATTTCAAAACCCCCAGTAGATATAAGAAACAATAGATAGTACCAAGTCTCATGTATACTATGTATTTTTCTATAAATATATAAATGTGATAAAGTTTAATTTCTTTTCTTTTCTTTTTTTTTTTTTGAGGCAGAGTTTCACTCTTGTTGCCCAGGCTGGAGTGCAATGGCACGATCTCAGCTCACCGCAACCTCCGCCTCCCAGGTTCAAGCAATTCTCCTGCCTCAGCCTCCCTAGTAGCTGGGATTATAGGCATGTGCCACCAGGCCCAGCTAATTTTGTATTTTAGTAGAGACGGGGTTTCTCCATGTTGGTCAGGCTGGTCTCGAACTCCCGACCTCAGGTGATCCACCCGCCTCGGCCTCCCAAAGTGCTGGGATTATAGGCATGAGCCACTGCGCCCGGCCTGATAAAGTTTAATTTCTAAACTAGACACAGTACTCTTATGCTTTGGGACCATTATTAAGTAAAATAAGGGTTACCTGAACACCAGCACTATAATACCATAACAGTCAATTGGATAACTGATACAGCTATGAAGTGACTAATGGGTGGTTAGTATATGTACAATAAGGATGTGCTGGAAAAAGGGATGGTTCACATCCTGGCTGGGATGGAATAGGACAGCAAGAGATTTCATTGTACTAATAATGGCATACAATTGAAAACTTATTCATTATTTATTTCTGGAATTTTCCGTTTAATATTTTGGACTGTGGTTGGCCACACTCTATTGAAATTTTCTACTGAAACTGTAGAAAGTAAAACTGCAAATAAGGGAGGACTAATGTATGATGTTAGCTGTGAATTTGTCATATATGGACTTCATTATGTTAAGGTACATCTTTCCACACATAGTTTGTTGAACATTTTTATCATGTTGGTGTAATTGTTTATGATAGTCTCTTATGATACTTTGTATTTACGTGGTATCACTTGTAGTGTCTCCTATTCTGATTTTATTTGGATCTTGTTTATTAATTTATTTATAAATTCAATTCTAATTTTATTTGGATCTTGTTTATTAATTGATTTATTAATTTGGATCTTGTTTCTTTTTCTTAGTTATTCCAGCTAAAGCTTTGTCAATTTTGTTAATCTTTTGAAAAAACAATTTTGGTTTAGTTGACTTTTTTTCTATTGTTTTCCTAGCATCCATTTTGTTTATTCCTTCTCTAGTCATCATTTCCTTTCTTCTACTAACTTTGGACGTAGTCTGTTCTTTTTTCAGTTCCTTGAAGTTAATGTTAGAACATTTATTTGCATATATTCTTCATTTTTAATGTAAGTATTTATAATTATAAACTTCCCTCTTAGTACTGCTATTGCTGCATCTTATAAGTTTTGGTATACTGTGTTTTTATTTGCATTTGTCCCATGATATTTTCTGATTTCTCTTTGTTTCATCTTTGGTCCACTGGTTGTTTAGGAGTGTGTTGTGTAATTTCTAAATATTTGTAAATTTTCGAATTTTCCTTTTATTATTTTTAGTTTCATACAGTTGTGACTAGAAGAGACATTTGATATAATTTCAATTTTTGTAAACATTTTAAGATTTGTTTTATGGCCAAATATGTGATCATTTCTCATGTGATCATTTCTGGAGAAAGTTTTGTGTGCAATTGAAAAGAATATGTATGTTGCTGTTGCTGGGTGGAATGTGTTGTATGTATCTGATAGGCATATTTAATCTACAGTTTGTTTCAAGTCATGTGTTTCCTTACTGATTTTCTGTTTGGATATTTTATTTCTTGTTGAAAGTGGGGTTTTGAAGTCCCCTACTAATATTATATTGCGTTCTATTATTCCCTTCAGTTCTATTAATATTTGCTTTATATACTTAGGTGTTCTGTTGTTGGGTGCATATCTATTTATAATTTATATATCTTCCTGGTGAATTTATCATCATATGATGTCCCTCTTTGACCCTCATGACAGTTTTTTATTTAATGTCTATTTTTCTAAAATAATAACCATTTCTGCTCTTTTGTTTATCATTGTCATGGAATATCTTTTTTCCTCACTATGCTTTCAGAATATAGCTGAATTTTGTTTATTCATTCAGCAACTCTATGTCTTTTGATTGAGGAGGTTCATGTTTACTCCTGTTTACATTTTACATTGAAAGTCATTATTGACAGGCAAGAACCCACCTTTGCCATTTTTTTTTTTTTGACTGTTTCATAGTCATTTTGGTCCTTTTTTCCTCTCTTGCTGTTTTTCTTTTGTTTATTTTTTCATAGTGATATTCTTTTATTTCTTTCTCTTTTTCTTTTATGTAGCTTCTCATATATTTTTTGTGGTTAACATTCAGCTTACATAAAACATCTTATAACATTCTGTTTTAAGCTGATAGCAATTTATCTTTTATTACATACAGAAACTCTGCATATTTACTTTCTATCCCCACATACATTATATTATTGGCATCACAATTTATATATTTTTATGCTGTGAATCCATTAACAAATTTTCTAGCTATATTTTAAAATATTTTTCTAGTTTTAACTTAAATTAAAAGTGATTTACAGCCGGGCGCGGTGGCTCAAGCCTGTAATCCCAGCACTTTGGGAGGCCAAGACGGGCGGATCACGAGGTCAGGAGATCGAGACCATCCTGGCTAACATGGTGAAACCCCGTCTCTACTAAAAAATACAAAAAAAATCTAGCCGGGTGAGGTGGCGGGCGCCTGTAGTCCCAGCTACTCGGGAGGCTGAGGCAGGAGAATGGCGTAAACCCAGGAGGCGGAGCTTGCAGTGAGCTGAGATCGGGCCACTGCACTCCAGCCTGGGCGGCAGCGCGAGACTCCGTCTCAAAAAAAAAAAAAAAAAAGTGATTTACACACTATTCTTACATTATTATAGTAGTCTATATTTGTTTATACATTTACATTTACCTGTTAGTTTTATATGTTTGTATTTTTTCATGTTGCTGTTTAACATCTTTCATTTTAATGTGAGGAACTGTCTTAAGCATTTCTTATAAAGTAGGTTTAGTGCTGATGTACTCCTTCAGCTTTTGTTTGTGTGGAAAATCTTTATCTAACATTTTAAAGCTAAGTTTTACTGGGTATGACATTCTTGGTTAAAAGTTTTCTTTTTGTTTTAATTTCAGCACTTTGAATATATCATTGTATTCCTTCTGAATTGCAAGGTTTCTACTGAGAAATCTGCTTATAGTCTTATGGAAGCTCCCTGGCATGTAATGAGTTGTTTTTCTCTTGCTGCTTTTAAATTATGTGGTTTTATGTATACTTCTTAGGGTTCATTCTGTGTTGGATCCCTTGGACATCAATTTGTATGTTCATTTTCTTTCTTGGATTTGAAAAATTTCCAGCTGTTATTTCTTTAAATAAGCAGTCTTGCTCTTTATTCTCCCCTTTCCTGTAATTCTCATGATGTGTATATTGGGATACTTGATTATTTATCATAAGTCCTGTATGTATTTTTCACTTTTTTCATTATTATTATTATTATTATTTGCTTTTCCTACTAGGTAATTTCAAATGATCTGTCTTTGAGTTTATTAATTTTTTTTTCTCTGCCGGATCTTGTCTGCTTGCAAAGTTTTCTATGAAGTTTTCCAATTTAATTGTTGTGTTCTTCAGCTCCAGAATATCTGTTTGGTTCTATCTCTTTGTTGAAATTCTATTTTTATTCGTTTATTGTTTTCTGGACTATCTGTTTAGTTGTCTATCTATCTATCTGTTCTCTTGTAACTTACTGAGTTTCTTTCAGATTATAATTTCAAATATTTTGCCAGGCGTTTCATAAATCTCCATTTATTAAGGGTTGGTTACTGATTATTCATTTTGTTTTAGTATTGTCATGTTTCCCAGATTCTTCATGTTCTTGTAGCTTTGCATTGATGTCTGTGCATTTGAAAACACAGCCACTTCTTCCAGTCTTTATGGAATGGTATAGGCAGAGAAACAACTTCACCAACCAGCCTGAGTAGAGATTCCAAGAGCCTCTCAAATGTCTTCAATGGAAGTGAGTGCTCAACTTCTTTCTCTCCCTCCTGGGGCAGGATTTTCAGGGTGTATAACCTCTCCTTATCTCACAGGGCTGTAGTGGTCTCTGCAGTTCATCCTTTTCCCCCCCCTAGAGCAGAATAGCAAAAGGATTGGACATAAGATGCATACTCTACTTCTCTTCCTCATTTCTGGGGAAGAAGTTTCAAGGTTTTTCTCATTCTCCCAACCTTATATCGTGGTGTGGACCATGGCAAACCTTCTGCCCCTTTCTCTAAGGTAGTGCACTGAAATGCTGAAGCATTTGTGGCAAATTCCATTCCTCGCCCTTCCTCCGAAGGAAAAAAGTTCTGGGTTTTGTGCTTTCTCCCTATCCTACAGAACGGTGCTGTATGCTGAGAATTACCCATCTGTTTTACCTAGGTCAATGCAGCCAAATGCCAGAATGTGGGGTGCTAACTTCACTTTTTTCCTGTCTCCAAAAGGATAGATCTCAGAATTGTATACTCTCTCTCAATTATGCTGAATTGTTAAGGCTGCTGAGAGCCTCTGACCTTATTCTTTTTTCCTAGCTGCTCCCAAGTGTTCTAACTGTGCCAGTTGCCAGAGTACTCTGAGTAAGGTAAGATAATATAGGTCTTCAGGCAGTGCCCCCCAAAGACTGGGGATGTTGAATGCATACTTCACTCACTCTTTTTCCCGAAGGAGAAATTGTAGGCCAAGTGGATCTCTCTCAGCACTGAGCTGTGCTGGCTTGAGGAGAGGTTGGCACAGGTAAACTGAAACTACCCTTTTTACCCATTTCAAAATGCTTTTTCTTAGTTTTGTGCTTGTCTGAGTTGTGTCAACTTCTTAATTGGATTCTGGAGCTCTCATAAAGATATTTGGCCCAGATATTGCTATTTTATCAGTGTTTCTATACAGAGGCTAAGGATGGGGACTTACTGTCCCACCATCTTGTTGACATTACTCTTCTTATGCTGGTGGACTTTTAACTGTTAAAAGTCTTTGATTTTATTAACAATCTCATAATGAGCCTTGTAAGTATCTCCTTGTGTAGGAAATTTCCCTAAGTTCTTTAATACTATAAATAATTGGACTTGCAATATTACTAGATGGCGAACTACTCTTCAGAAGAGTTGCTTCAATTTTATTCTCACCAGCAGCCTATAAGAATGTTTCTTCACACCCTCACAAATGTTTGGTATTGTCATATTTAAAAGTTTTTGTCAATTCACTGTCCGTACAAGGGTGTATTATTGTAGATTTAATCTGCATATCTCTGATTACTCATATATCAAAGATCCTTTACAGAAATATTTTTCTTATTGAATTTTCAGTAATCATTTGCATGTTAAGCCTTGACAATCTACTCTCAGTCTCTTGCTTGTGTTAAAAATAAGTTAGTGACATATTGAAGAGTTTCATTATATTGAGTCAAATAGAGAAAGTAAAATGATTATTAAAACATAGGAGGTTCGAATCAAGTCCTGGCTACATGTAAGTCCTAAATCCTTATGTAGCTTTATCATAAAAATGGTGATAATAATACTTATATAGCTATCATAAATATATCTTTTTTTAAAAAAAGTTTAATGCTCTATTTTTAATATTTCGATTTGTATTTAAATCAACTGGAACTAATTTTGTGGAAGATATGTGGAAAGCATCTAACTACTTTCCCTACGGCGAGCCAATTTTCTGATCTTTATTTGCTGAATGTAGAATCCATTCTTTGTTGATTTATAATGCTATCAATATCTCTGTGATAAATAATAAGTTCTTATGTTTGAACAAGTACCTTTCTGAATTCTCTGTTCTGATCAATTTTCTTAAAACACCAATTATTACTAGGCCTTTTCATTGATGATAGTGCCCCTTTATCTACAGGGGACATATTCCAAGACTCCCAGTGGATGCCTTAAGCCATGTATACTAATTACCAAACCCTATATCTACTATATACACTATGTTTTTTCTGTACATATATACATATTTATGATAAAGTTCAATTTATGAATTATGTACAGTAAGAGATTAACAGTAACAATAACAAAATAGAAAAATTATAACAAGATGCTATAATAAAAATGATGTGAATGTGATCTCTTTCTCTCTCTCTCTGTTTCAAAACATTGTACTGTACTACACCTACCCTTTGTGATGTGGTACTGGGCTATGATTGACCTTCTGATGACATGTCAGAAGATTCATCTGCTTCATATGAGCCTTGAAAAACTGATGATTGGGTGTCAGAAACAAACAATGTTTATGACTAACAGGCAGGTAACAAATACAGCATAGAAACATTGCTGAAAGGAATTATTCGTGGCCCCAAGTGGGACAGAGTGTGGCAGTGTAAGTTGTCATCATGCTACTCAGAATGGCATGCAATTTAAAATGTATGAACGCTTATTTTTGAAATTTCCATTTAATATTTGTAGACCATGCCTGACCATGGGTAACTGAAACCACATATAAGGAGGGACAACTATACATTAGTTTTATAACAAGGTTTAATATTTGGTAAAGCAATAACTCCTTTTACTTTTTCTTCACGCTTTTTTTTTTTTTCCTGGTTATTTTTTTCCTGTCATGGTTCCATATACATTTAAATATAAGCTTATTAGGTTGCACATCACCTCCCACATCCTTTTGTTATTACAATTGAAATTCATCCTATTTGTAGATTAATTTGAGGAAAATTGAGGTCTTTTATATACAGAATTTCTCCACAACTGACATGGTATAATACTCCAGTTATTTAATACTTTTTTAAAAAAGCCTTTCATTTATTACTTTCTTCATAGAGAAATCTCACAGCAAACTTTTATGAATTTCAAATGTTTTAAATTATCTTTTCAAAGTACTTGTTTCTCCTGTATAAGAGTACAGCTTATTTTTATGTTAATATTTAGTTCAGAAACCTTGATGAGCTTTCTTATTGTTTGTCATAATTTTTCTTTAGATGTCTACACATTGTTTATTCATAAAATGGCATTGTGTGCAATAAACAGCAGTTTAGTTCAGTTCTTTTAATTTTCTATAGTTTTATTTGATTTTCTTGTCCTACACTGTGTATGTGTATTTGCTATTAAATGTTGAGATTTTTTTTAACAGTATACACATAGATTTTCTTTCTTTTATAGATCTAAGCTGTAACTGTGTATTTTAATGGGTAGGATTTATTTCTTTATAGTTATAATTACTGATGTATTTGGAATAATTTCAACCACTTTACTTTGTAGATGCTATTTGCCTATGCCTTAAAATTCCTTCTTACTTTTATTTCTCTCTACTGGTATGAGAGTTAAGCATTTGTATTGGAATTAGCAAGTCTAAACTTACCCTTTTTATTCTTCCCTGGGACAATAAAAGAATTCAAGAACTCCTTAATTTTGATTTCCTCCATCTTGTTTTCCCATTTTTGTCAAGCATATTAGTTACCTTTTATATTTAAATCATCCAAATTAGTTACTATTATTTTACCATTTTAGCAAATAATTATTTAGCGTTGCTAATGTTTTTACAATTGCTTTGTTCACCATTGCATAGCACTCCTTTCTTCTGGGTTTACTCTCATACATTTTTCTGTTGGGGAATAACATGATGTGAAGTAAAATATAAAATTATGTTAACAGTATTTTAGGAATATATAGACTTAACAATTTTAGATAAAAGGGATTTTAACCAACGCCAATGCAAGAAAGGACAACTATACAAGAATAATAAAATTAAAATAAAACAATATAAATTCAGACTTCATACTCATACTTCTTAAAATTTTGGTTTTCTGATTTTGTTTTCCTTTATTTTGCTTTTATGATCCTTCCCTAGACCGGAGTCAACAATTGTGTTCTCTTTTCAAGGAGAAAATATGCTTTCAGGCTTCATTAAAGATGCTCTCCTTGGAATGGTGTGGTCATGTTTCTCATCTCCCATATCCACGTAAAAATAGGATTTCCCATCAGACTCATGAATGTCCAAGTATGTTGAAATTCTCATGTGCTCCTACTTCTTACCACTCAAGGTTTGATTTATCTATCTCCATAACTGTAGAACCTGGTATTTCCCTTTCTTTTAAAATCTAGTATGTATTTTTTAAATTTTAATATGATTATTTTTATACAAAATTTTAATGTATTGAAGTAGGAAAGAGTTCATCTGTGTTAGTTCAGAATTTCACATGGCTAGACAACTCATGACTAGTTTCTAAGATAAACTTAATGTAAGACTTTTTGTTTTGAAGTTTTTTTTAAGGTACTTTTGCTTTTAGTGTGGTGACAAAACAATGTTTTTCTCTTGGTTCAAACCACTGTGAGCTTTCCAAAGTACATGGTTTTAGTAGTAATTTCATCACAAAAATAAAACTGATATATGTGACTTTTAGACTGCTTTACAAAACAATCCTGTGAGTTTGAGTCTTAAGTTATGTTAAAATTGGTATGTCTCAGCTAGCATAAGGACAACCCTAGAAAAGAACCTCTCAATAAAAGAAGCAGTTTGTCAAGAATGACAACTGAAATTTCCTAGCCTTTAGTGGTAGAGTTGACTGAAATCAAGTCAACAGCCACGTCAGTGGTAGTACCCATGGTCTATGTTTACTAGCACAAATCACAGAGATATAAATGTTAAAATAGCCACTCTTCTCAATAGTTTTGAGCAATGAGTCTCAAATTGTTCTATGGAAGGAGTCTATCACACTTTAAAAATATATATAGCGACTTGTGCTTTCTACTTCATAGCCGTGTGTGTTTAAATCATGTAATCAATTGCGGTTTTTTAGAAAAAAACATTCCAAATATTTTTCTATAATTAAACTTTCACATAGATTTGTTGCAATTATTCTGTGACTTCATACATTCTCTTGGAATTTTCTTGTAGGTACATATAATTCTTTTTGGAAAATACAAGTTTAGATAAAAAACTTTATGACTACCTCAGCAATGCAGTATTGAGTAAGATATAATCTTTGGAGATGACTACCTTGTTATTCATATCTTTTTAGAAGTTTAAAGGAATGTGCACATTCTTAGAAGTTTAAGGGAAATCAACCAACTTAAGTGAGAATTTAAGCATAAGGAGACACAGTTCAGAACTTGTAAAATTTCTTGTCTTAAAATCTTTGTAGAACAAATTACATTACAAAGAACCACTCATAATAGTTATTCAGTAGTCCTTTTTGCCAAGAATTGCTTTAAATCCCTTTAAATGAATTAGTATGTTTTATATTCAAAACACACTTAAAAATTATGCCCTTATTACAGATAAGCAATCTGATGCAAAGGGAGGGGGAGTAACTTACCCAAGTCACACGACCAGTAAATACTTGAGCTGGGATAGAAACATAGTTAGATACTGGACTCTCATTATTTAAGAATAGAATAAGAATAATCAAATAGAGGTGAGACTTCAGTGACATGTCCAAACACTTGATGTATTGCTTTTTCTATGGCATCTATTTGATGTGGATACCAAGTATGAGTTGTTGATGTCCATTATTTTCATTTTGCTGAATTGATAGGTAAAATAATTTACACTTAAGTATTTGGGAGTTAGAAGGCAATACTAGCACTTAAGCTTTAATACACTTAACACGGCAGTTAAATTGAGAGTGGTGAGAATTAAATTGTAATTCAGTTTGTAGACTCATGAACTCTTGTACTCTGTATTAATTGCTGGGAAAGCAAAGAAATGTGGTTTGTTGATTATAAATTTTTCAATTCTTCATTGTCCATATTCCTTTTCTCTAGGTTTTAGTATGAATGCTGAATTTCCTAGATGGATTTCTTTTATGATATTTCATGTCCATATTTCATCAATTATAAACATATATTGGTACCCTGTCAAACAACTGAAAGCAGTGCTTTATAAATTTCCAGTAGAAACTAACACGGAATCATTCAGTGATGAGTATGCCATGAGTTAAAATGAGAAATCAATGTTTTTTTGCATTTCATTCAGTTGCAACATTGTAACTGGGTGTATTGTGGGCTTTCCTCCTTGATTATCAACATTCTCAGAAAATATGATCTTTTTAACAAAGATTTGAGACCAATTGATACAATATTTTAATGAATTTATCATTTTTTCTTGGCAAATTTATCTGATAAATACATTTCTGGGTTATTTCTTAATATTTTAGTTGATCTGCCACATTTAATATAAGAATAATTAAAACCCATTGAAAATAAAAAGGGCATTTTCTGAGATAGTAAATCCACAGCAATCTGCTTCCATAATTGTAGGGTAATCAAACGTTGGTCTGCACACTAGTTAGAAATGTCTTAGTTAATTGGGATCCTTGTACAATTGGTCAGGTTTTAGATATTCCTTCCCTTGAATAAGAGGGTATTTAGCTTTATTTATGATCTTGAAAATGCATCTTTTCATTTTCGATTGTAATCTACTCACCACAAATGTTATGTTCATAAGATCCTTAGCCATTATGGTAACAATGATGTACCAAGAAAACATATCATTGCCAAAACCGTACCACAGATCTACTATCTATTCAAATGAGAGCTCTAAATGTTTTTATTTACTTTCAGAAAACAGTAACTTGGAACTAAAGGTTGACCTTGAATCGTACTGCTACTAACACATTTTGGTGTAGATAATATAGTTGAATTTTTGGCATTGAGGAAGCATTGAAAGTCCATCAATGTAACTATTAATTGCAAAAAAAATTGTGATAGGGATTCAAAATGTTGATTAAGATTTAATATTGGCTAAAATATGTTTGATTTTGATGACTGATTAAACACTACCATAGATGTGACAGGAAAAAGAACAAGTTACTTTGATTTTTTTGAATAAAGATTTTTTTGGATTAAGTTTTGAATCAAGGCACTTTCAAATTTAGTTTTGATTCACTTCCGCATCAACAATACTTTGATTTTTAGAACTGGAGCATCTTCTAGCCTCTTCTTTATTAAATTACAAAAAAATCTTGTGGAGAAGCTAAGACTTAGAGGTGATGGGCCACAGAATGTGGGTTTAAAAATATATTTGATTTATTCCATCAATTATCAATACCAATTTCATCATGATATAATAATTTTTTAAAGATTGGATGACATATCAGCATGGCAGAATAAGCTGGTAACCTTGAGACATCATAGATGCTAGAGGTTCCCAAAGGGAAAAGTTTCCCATCTCATCTCTGTAAAAACTGTCAGTTATCTATTATCAACAAATAAACATATGAAAGTAAAACTGCATATGACTTGTTCAAAGACTGATCATATAGTTTATTATCTAAAGCCAGAAACCTTTGAGAGTTAATTAGGGTATAATTACACTGGGACAATGGGCTTAAATTGATACTATCTTAGATAAACAATCAACTTATAAAAAGTTCAATGAATCAAAACTCTTTGCCCTGATATGTATTCAGATCAGCACTTTGAATAAAAGGTTTATTCAAAGCAAATGCAAAATTCCAGAGCAATATTATGTCTTTTCTTTTTTAAATTTAGAGATGGGGTCTCACATGTTGCCCAGCTGGAGTGGAGTGGCTATTCACAGGCCAGATCATAGCACACTGTTGCCTTGAACTCCTGACTTCAAGCAATCCTTCCAGCTCAGCTCTGGAGTTTATAAGATTACAGAGATGCACTACCATGCCCAGCCCTAGCATTAGGTCACCTTTTGACCAACGGCGTTCAAAGATATGATTGGATAGATCCCTTAAGGTTAAGCCTCAAGCATTATTCTTAAGGCTGTAAGTCACAGGTCTTGCTAGAGTTAGAATGCTTTTAAACTAGCGAACGTGAATTACCTGGGGATTTTGTTAAAATGGGGATTCTGATACTGTAAGGCCAAAGGGAAGCCTGGGATTTTACCTTTCTGACAAACTCCCAGGTGATGCTGATGCTGTTGGACCTTGGACCTCAACTTTACTTGAGTAGTAAAGTTCTAAAGTTAATTTAAGCAATCCATGTCTTGATGACCTCGAATTTTATCAAGAAAAAAACGCTTTTCATTACTCAAGTCAGCAAGGTATGTCAACCAGTTTCACCAACAAAAAGCCATTTTAGGTATCCAGTAACCCATTAGCAAAATATTGGTTATTGATCCAAGACAAAAATTTCAGAAGAGCTCTGTTAGTCACTGCCCAAGTATAACCCTCTCTGATAGCATACTGCAGCTAGATTGCATCAGGACTGTGCATTTGTGATTAACATGCCAGCTGACCACTGCTCACATATGCTTTTTAAATAGGTACTTGGGTGTTGGTTTAATATAAGTCATATATACGCACAATATGTTACATTGCTTATACCAAAGAGTTTCAAAGTAAATTTTAGGCATCATGACTTTTGGTCTATTTTGCCTTTCATCTTTTAGTAACCAATATACACAGTCTATGTAATTTTATAATTGTGTGATCGATTGATACTAGGATGAGGGAGAACCCAAATACTAAAAGGTTGACCTGAAATGGTGCATGGAGAGATATAGAATATAGAGGTGACCTGCTAATACATAACCCCCAAATTAGCAATGAAAATCTTTTTTTGTTGTTGTTGTTGTCCCAGATTTATTGAAAATAATAGATCATTGCAGAAAAAATTCAAACAGGTCTCTGAGGCGTTTTGAAATTCATCCCAACTGTAGGCTGAGTGAACTGCAGGTTGGACAGACTGCCGAAGTCCAAAAGCTTCAGCTTTTCCTTAGTGTCAGGATCTACTTCAATTATCTCCTGATCCAGGGCTGAGACCTCAGGAACATAATTGTCTCTCCTTTCTCTGTCCTCCTCCTGCAGCTTGATGGAGATACCTCTTACTGGGCCTCTCTGAATCCGCTTCATCAGATGCGTGACATGGCCTGCTATCTTGCTGTGGAGCTTCTTGCTGGGGATAATGGCGATCTCCTCGCGCACACACTTGTTTGTGTGGAAGTTGTCGCCCAGGCGCATGTAGTACTTTTCTATGATGACCCGGGCCACCTTCTTCACGGTTTTGGTGCGAACGCGGCCCATGTTGGTGGGTCCTTGGTAAAAGAGTGCAATGAAAGTTTTAATGGTCATCTGAATTCTCCCTGATAGTAATGAGAGAAGTTATTTGGTGCCTTCAAAATGTATTATTTGAAGGCAAGAGGTTGTGTCTAGAACTAGGCTTCCATAGTAATGACAGGCTTTTGGGCCTAACGATTCAAAGATTGTATAAACCAGCATAGATAATTTCTAGCAAATGATTTAGAATTAGTGTCAGAAAATATGATTGAAGAGGTTTGACTCATTTGGATTCCTATTAGTCATTTAATAATTTTGTCTTTGTGCTTTTATTTGTAATGTAACGAAGCACCATCATTGCATTGTTGAGATGATCAAAAGAATTACTAGAAATAACATGCTTTGAAAAAATAAGCATAAAATTAGCATTTCACATTTAAAATAATATTCAACTTCTTATAAATCATTTCATTACAAGTCAATTTTTGTGGCTAAAACCCATCAAGATATTGAAGAAAAACAAAACTATCCTTTCTTACCTTCCAATGTTTTAATAATTAGTGATGCCCTATGGTTGGGAATATAAACAAATATATAAATGTAAATAAGGATGCATATAGATATGGCCTGCTCAGTTCGCAAAACTGAACGTGTAGAAAATCTAGAATAATGAAGCTTAAAATTCTGTAGCTAACACTATAAAATGTAACCATGCAATCTAGTTTGTTTTGCGTCCTAAAGAAGGAATAGTTATCTTCTTTCTTTTCTAAGGTTTGATCCTCCTGCCTGGACAAAAGACACTTGTGCCATATAAATGACCATTTGTTTTAGATTTAAGTGGATAGATATTTTCTTTTCTTTTCTTTTCTCTTTATAACCAGGATCACAGACATTATGGAAAGCCTCTTTGAAGTTTTATGCTAAGTACTTTCTGCTAAAGCTTTCATTTTCCTCTGCTTTGCTCACTACCTTTCCATTATGATAAATCACTAAAATCACAAAGCTTATCCTTACAGCAAACCTATCATTACTTTCTTTCCTTTTTTAAATTTTCATTTCTTCTATAAAGTTTTGATGACTTAGATAACTTAGACTACACATGACACTTTTAAGAGTAATGTTATACATATGTAGTTTTTTCATCCATTAAACATGGATTTCCCCTTCTACAGCATGTCACATGATAATCACATGGTAATTGTAAAATATATGTTAAATACTACTGAAATGAAAGCAAAAAGAATCAGACCATTTTAAAGCTATCACCTTTCTACATTGTCACAGCATCCATCAATTTCCTTACTTACCATAAGAAAATGTGAATTGAATTTGCTTTCCAAAAGTGCATGTGTTCTTTCCACTGTTATTTGATGGAAATTTTGCATAACTTTTTGTTTCTTATAGAAAATATAATCAATAATTAGTAAATGAATAGTGTACATATCTCAAAAAGAAGGTCTATAAATCTTTATTATAAAATTCTGAAAAGAATAAGAAGTCAGAACTTATTTTAGTTGCATATTAGACAATTGTAAAATCATTATAAAGTGAACCAAATTTATCACTTGATTTAAAATAAAATTACATAATGCCCCTTACAAACTGTTGAACAATAAGGCTTTAAAAGTAATGTAAATATCTAACTGCTATTATTGCAATTACTTTTCATTTTCTGGAAATTAGTCCTAAAATCATAGTTTATGAAATATCAAATTCTGTGGTGGAAATGAAAAAAACATGCTTCTCCTCTATCTGAAGTATAAATAAGACATTCTAATTAAAACTGATTACTAAAGACATTATTTCACAAACTTTTAAAGAATTTTCTTTAAACTAGATTAAAGACACAGTTATTTCTGAATTGCAGTCTCTCAAGTTGTTAAGTCAATTTTGCAAGGTATAAATGTGATACAAAGAGGAGTCTCTTGCTTCTGTAGGCTCTTTGTTGGCAGAAACAATATTTTATTTATCTCTGTGTCCTCAGCATCCAGTATCCTGAAATACAGTGGTTAATCAGTAAATTCCTCATGACTGAGTACCTGTATATCTTCAGAGTATCCAGGAGAATACTCAATTGTGGTTATTCTTTCCAGTGCAGTTGCTTTTTCCTTAGAGAAGATATCTATTTTGTGGAGCCTACATCACAAAATAGATATGCATGTGAATATTAGAGCAGATATATTTGGTTATGTTCATACCTGTAGTGGTCTATCCTATCATATTTTTCTAATTGTTTTCAGATCAAAAGAATGTAGTAAAAGGTACATGGATCTATAAAATATCACTTTTAGAAAAGTAAGATTATTATTAATCTAATAAAATAATGAATTCATAGTTTTGTCAGTTAGAACCAAATAAATCTGATGCTGAATATGATTTCCAAACTCCCCAGATAATTAGATTAATCCCACATCTTGATTCATAATATGCTATCATTGTTCACCCATGAATGGCCATATTTTAAAAAACATAATTAACTAGCCATAGAATGAACATTAGTGAACTTACCACCTGGACAAAGAACTAGATGAGTAGTAACTAACATTTGCCTGGTTTTGCTTCTCTATTGTACCTCTCACAGAATTATCTTGACATTTGTGTTTGTAATTTCCTTTAACTCAAATATGTATGCCTAAAAATATGTTATTTATTTATTAGTTTCTGAACTTATGAAAGGGGTTTTATAAATGTAGTTTAATATGAACAGAACTGAATAAATGTATGCTTAGAATTAATTAATTCATGCTTATAAAATTCTACAAATAGTATATTATATTCCAGACATTTTATTAGCCTCTATGAAATGAATCAAAATTTGGCAATCTTCCAGTTTTGCAGGAGTTCTCATTCTTTTGGTGAACACAGACAAATAAACTTACAGTTATTATGTGATTTGACAGAGAAAGGACTCCTAATGCTTTATGATATGTACTAGCAAGTGGACTGAGTTGAGCCTTGAAGAATGAGCAGGATTTACTTAAGCAACAAGGGATAATGGCATTCCAAGATTTTTTATGTTTGCATGATGTATGTAAACTGGTAGTGTAAAACAAAGCTGGAAAGGAAGGCAGAAGCCAGATGGCAAAGAGCTTTGCAAACCATACACAGTGTTAAGGTGTTTCTTTGTAGGTTATAAGAAGTCTGGGAAAATTTAAAGAAGATGGATTAAATGGTCTGTTTTGCTATTTAGAGAAATCATCCTAATAGCAGCCTGGAGGACAGGTAACAAAGAAGTCAAATGTGGTCACCAGACTATGACAATAATCCAGGTAAGAAATGTTGAGGATTGATCTCAGACAGAGAGTGAGATGGAAAGAAGTGAGAAATTTATAAGGACTTTAGATGAGAATAACAAGACTTGTTTACAAATGTGAATGATCAATAAGAATTATGTTGAAAGGTGAGAAATTTAAGATTTCCACATTTCCAGATTTGATTACTGAGTCACTGGTAAAACCATTAGCCTGGTCTAGAGAATTTTGTGAAAAGACGTTTAATGAGGGATCATATGAGAGTGTGAGGAAAGAGTTTAGTCTTGGACCTGTTGAATTTCCTAGAACCTATAGGACAATAGCTAAACATATAGCTGAGCACCCAAACACAAGGCATTATACTAAGAGTTCTGAAAAATTCAAAATCAAGCAGCTCTGAGCCTCAACAATTTTGCTCTCTGGGAAGGAATAATGCAAACACCCAAGTATCTTTCAGATTCCTAGGTGACATCAAACAGGAACAAAGAGTGCTGTGATTTGCCAAAGAGAAAACTGTCTTCTGTTTGTGTGATCAGGATGGGCAGCATGAGTGAGATGTTCCTTGAGGTTCGCCATGCGAACCTCATGAGTGCTTTGGTTAGCAGAAATGGTGGTGAAGGAAGGAAAGAAGGAAGGAAGGAAGGAAGGAAGGAAGGAAGGAAGGAAGGAAGGAAGTAGGGAGGAAGGGAAGGAAAGAAGGAAGGAAGGAAGGAAGGAAGGAAGGGAGGAAGGGAGGAAGGGAGGAAGGGAGGAAGGGAGGAAGGGAAGGAAGGAAGGAAGGAAGCAGGGAGGGAGGAAAGGAAGGAAGGAAGAAAGGAAGAAAGAA
>NW_016809659.1:1801876-1834307 GCF_001698545.2 Rhinopithecus bieti
AGGGAGGAAGGAAGGAAGGAAGGAAGGAAGGAAGGAAGGAAGGAAGGAAGGAAGGAAGGAAGGAAGGAAGAAACAGAGGCTAGAGAAAGATATAACAGAAAGCAGCATGGTATAGAGGCAGGGTATGTGGAAAACATTTACAGCTCTTCCAGTCCTTCGTTCTGACTACAATTTGAGATTCAAAAAGGAGACTAGTAAGTAATAATCTGTAACAAAAATTGGAAACAGATTAGGAAGAACGTTGAATGCTAGGAATTGTAGTTTACTTAGTTGGCAGCCTCCTTGTGGATTGGAGCTATAAGCTTAAATATGGTGTTAAGGGTAAAATGATCATATCAGAGTTTCACTTGAAGAAAATTAATGAGGTCCAAATATATGAGGTGAACTAAGGAGGACAGAAAATGCCTGTGAGGACCCTGTTTAGAAGCCTATTATAATAATCCATAAAGAGAAAATGGAAGTTATAAAGGACAGCAGAAAAGAAGGAATAGAATGGATGTGATTTCATATTATTTTCAAACTTTTTAAATTAAAGATGAAAGGAAGGAGGGAGACAAGGATGGTTCTAAGAATTTGGGTCAAGCACTTGCTGAGAAGTTTGGTGACAGCTATGTGGGCCTGGGATCATCCCCGATGACTATGTGTGGGAACAATTTTATGGGTCTGGGTGATTAGGAAGAAATAATTTATCTGAGAAGAAACAACTACTAAAAATAGCAAAGCCAAGAAAGATAAAGACTAAGAAAAATTTAAGTCATGTAAGACTACCTTGGGCAGCATGGTAAGACCCTGTCTCTACAAAAAATAGAAAAAAATCCCTGGATGTGGTGTTGGGTGCCTGTAGTGGCAGCTCACTCAGAAGGCTGGGGTAGAAGAATCGCCTGAACGTGAGTAGTTGAGGCTGCAGTGAGCCATGCTCATGCCTCTGAACTCCAGTCTGGGTAACAGAGTGAGATCCTGTCTAAAGAAAAAAAAAAAAAAGACTCATTTCTTACCTTTGGAAGAATGGATTTTTCAAAATTATGGGCATAGAGGAAAGACTACAAAGGGACATGGGATTTTTCCTTTATTTTACAAAATGGTTTAGTTTGAATAAAATTCCACAAGTTATTTTCCAGCTTTAATATTCTGGAAGTCTAAGATTCTGTGAATCTTAGATCTCCTTGAGAGATTGGAAAGTGGATAAGTAGAGGTGTTGTATATAAGCAAGGCTTTATTTTATTTGTCAATAAAGGGCAATGGTCAGCAAGGGAAGAGACAGTGACAAAGAAAAAACATGATAATGATGGAGCACAATCCCTGGAGGAGAGCTAAAGCAGAGATGAGGACATTTGCTGTGGCAAGCTGATGCAGCTCCACAGGAGCACTGATGAAAAAGGCATTGGGTAAAGATAGGAGAAGGCTAGAGAAGGGATTTGAGGAAGTGCATTTCGTTGGGCTCAGCCCAAGCAGTAAATTAATAAGTGATGTTTCTCTTCTGGGAATGAAGGGGTAAGGAGAGGGAACTGGAGGGATCAGTAACATCTGCTATCAGGAGTGCAATAGACAAGAGATGCACTGAAAATTGCCAAATAGCAGTGAGGAGCAGATTCCTTTGAGTCTACACATTCCTTTGTCTGCATGGCCTCTCTGTATGATTTCCTTAAGCAGAGAATGTTAATCTAGAATGTTTAAAAAGATATTCATAGATGAATGTATTTGTCCTGTACCCCTCTTCAGTGAGGCTAATTGAGGCTATAAAGCCCAGGGACATGCAGGCCTGACGTGGGACAAAAGGCATTTGATATGACCTGAAAGGGAGATGATGTTTCTGTGATCCATTGTACTTCGTTTAAAGTAACTGGTATAGATAGATTGTCAGAGAGGATTTTCCTCACTACAATTTCACATCCACTGAGCCCAAATTATCATAGTCAGCAGTTTCTTAGCTTTTGATAGAGGGTAAAAAGGAAAGCAGGGTGAGAAGTACTGAGCTAAACCTCTTGTCTGATTTTATCCAGCCTTAGAGAATCTAGGGTACATAGAAATGCAATGTTTAAAATATTGGCTACATATAAAGATCAAAGAAAGGGATTACAAAGATAGCTTACTATTTTTTTAATGAGAAAATTTATACACATGTAGAACATAGCAGTGGTAACATGTGATGTTTGGACATTTTCAAAGTGAGTAAAGAGAGTCTTCAGGTGAACTCTTAGAAAAGTCTTTTCTGTCAGTAGTCATCTATAAACTTCCTTAGCTTGGAGTCACAGCTGGGAAACTGGAGCAGGATCAAGGGCACATAGCATTTCTTAGCACCAACAGATCCACAGTAATTGGACTTCAAAACCATGCTGAGTCCTTGTTTCTTAAAAACCAAACTGAGAATTATGTAGCATTTAGCAACAAATAATATTCCCTGGCCAAAATCTAACGCTGCACTTGTAGACAATGTACAATCTGGACCCATTCCACCTGCTTTTGAAAGCTGCCAAATGTTTACTTTCTTCTAATTTTGTCCTGTGTTGTGTTTTCACTCATAACACATATTTTGCACCAAAAATAATTTAGTGGGTTACTGGGAATAGAGTCATAAATGAGGAGAAAATGGAGAAACTGCTGGCTGGTGGAACAGCCCACGATTAATAAATTGTGCAACATGTGATTTGGCAGCTCTTTGATTCACCAGCAGAGTCCCCTCCCTTGTAAATTCTAGTTGGCTTTCCCATACATTATTATGTGGATTCCTTATAACCACTTCCCTTTCTGATTTTCCAGAGACAGGGTATAAAGTTTCCCTAAACGCCAATAAAATGTGAAATCTTATCCCTCTCTTTAGGCTGGCTTTGTGTAGTCATCTTCTAAAATAAGAACAGCAAATGTCTTAAACGTTGCTATTTTCTATTTTTATGTTCATTCAATAGTTACAATTCTTCACAGTTTTCATTTCAGTGGCAGTTTGTTAAAATTTGAGAGATAGATATTAATAGAAATTGTACATATTTTCTTTTGCCTTTAAAATAAAATTAATTTCTCATAATGCTGTGAAGAAAATCTACATCCTTAAATTAGTACAGATTATATACTAATTTCTCTACCTAATCAAAATCTATAGATGAGTGGACTTGAAGTACATTAACTTCAAATCCATTAACACATAATTTTAGTTTGCTGTTGTATTCCTGAAGTAACATAAAAACACTGGGGTTTGAATGTTGATTCTGTTTACATAATCAGAGAATATTTGTTTTTTATGGAGGCAATATGTTTAGTCATTGTTATTAATTGTGACACACTAAAAAACGATGCTTTACTGTATTTTACTATACTGAAGCATTTGTTGACAAGCTTTTAAAAGGAGGTTTTCATTTTGTGCAATGGAGGAGAGGAAGGATATAAATAGCTTTCATCGTGCGCAGTGTCTTTGGAGAATACTTTTTTCTTTCTTTTCTTTTTGTTTTTTAAATGGAACTTTGGCAAGGAAAAGCCTAAAATATATACACAGCATTACATCATTTGTATTAAATCATTTTGTGTTTTGAGGGCTTTCTAGATTCAGAAAGTAAAAATTAGTTAGAATGAAAAGATAAATCATTCAATATGTTCAAAAGCCTCAGAACCAATGTTCCCCAGTATCAAAAAAGTTCATGGCATATTTATATTAGACCTGCAATGTATAAGCCTTGAATGTTTAGAAGTTGCCTTGGAATGCAACTAGAGAAACAAAATTTGCAAAAAGATTTAAGTAAGTTTGGGATGAAGGGAGTTGTAGCTTCATTTAACTTTCATTATTATAGCTCTCTATAAAATTTAAGTAATGCAAGTAATATTTTGAGGGTTCTTATATGCTTTTCTCTTTAGCATTTCTGACTACATGACTTTCCTGCTTATTGGACTTGAGCATTTCCCTGCCTCTGCGGATGGGATTTGGGGTTGGGTAGTGTTGTATGGATTAATACGTTGGACATGTTTCTAAAGATAGAGAGACTTAATATTTAGCTATGTTTGCACAGAAGATAATAAGCTTGAAAGCCAGGTTTAGGTGAAGGGAAAGAATTGTCCAAATTTCTTTCACTTGCATTAAGATATCAAAGATCCAGTCTGAAGGAGCCATACATAGAGTTAGGCTTCTGTGTGGATAGAATGTCCCCTCTGCTTCCCTCAGTGAGGCACTTTCGTGGTAGAAAACAGGACATATAGAAAGTAAAAGGCAACTTCCTCTCTAGCCTCAGGAAAACATGAGAAGCTTTGGAGAAAGAGGGAGAGGAAAACAGAAAAGTAGCCAGATGTGTGTCTCTAATTCATGTGTCTCTAATTCATGGTGTGTCTCTAATTCATCTGCCTAGGAGGTATGTCATATAATTAGGGTAGGACAATGAGAACAGGATGGCATCAGCTAATTCCCCATCAAGAAGAAACAAGGAGGGAGGGGGTTCCAATATAGGGCAGTTTGGTCTAGCCAAGAAGCAAAGCAGCATAGTTAGAAAGGATAGGTCGGGCTGACACACCTCAGCCTCCTTCAGCTCCTGTGATTGGTAGCTGAGATGAGATCCAGGGGACTTGTGGGGTGCAGGGGTTGGGGGATGGTGAGCTATGGCCAAGACTGCAGTGGGCCATCAGGCTTGGGGAGTGATGGAGACTCAGCAGAGATTTGGCTATGAAACCTGTGATAGCTGTGGGGAAAGTCAGCAAAGGACAGATGGTGGATGTGCCAGGGGAATCCCCTTTGCACAAGCAATGGGCAACAGGCTAATTAGCTTTGGAGTTTAGAAAGAGTTTAGAGATACATGCCAGCAGATGCCCAGGAATTAGGTGGATTGAGATCATTATGCTAGAAACAAATGGATACAGCCAGTATACATGTGCAGGTCTGTTTAAAATAAGAGTTGGGATAGGGATTGTCAGATAAGAAGCAGAATTACCTAAAGAGACTATTTGCATATGCGCACCAGGCTGAGTTTTAAACTGAATAAAGTTGAAGTTTTAATTTTTCCTTTCACTAACCAGTAGGTGATGGCTCAAGAAAAAAAAAAAAATAGCTTATTTATAAGTTAAAAAAAGGAGCTACATTTTTTTTTAGCGTGTTTGAGTACATTGACCCATCTATACTTTGAGCAAAGCTCTGGACTCATTATTAAAATTGCTGGTTGTCTATTGAGCAGCATCACTATATCTGAATTCCCAAATGTGTCATGTGATGTCATATCAAAACTTTTATTATACTCAGAAAGTGGCAGTAAAACCTTTACTCCTGATGCTTAAAAAAATCAAAATTATTTCATAGTTCTTTGCCAATACTAGAAGTCATAAACTAATGCACTGCAGGTCACAACATGCTTGTATACATTTTACTTGGCCCAAGCAGTGTTTTTAAAAATAAAGATAATAGTTGAAGCACTATTCACAGTAGCCAAGACATGGATTTCAACCTAAATATTCATTAATGGTATACTAGATAAAGAAAATGTGGTACACGTACTCCATGGAATACTACGCAGTCATGAAAAGAATGAGATCATGTCCTTTGAAGGAGCTTGGATAGAACTGGAGGCCATTATCCATAGCAAACTAACGCAGGAACAGAAAACCAAATACTGCATGTTCTCACTTATAAATGGGAGCTACATGATGGGAACACATAGACACAAAGGGGTAAACAACAAACACTGGGGCCTACCTGAGGGTAGAGAGTAGGAGGAGGGAGAGGAGTAGAAAAAAAATAACTATTGGGTACTAAGGTTAGTACCTGGGTCACAACATAATCTGCACAACAAACCCTTGTGACACAAGTTTACCTACATAACAAACCTGCATATGTACTCCCGAACCTAAAATTAAAGTTAAGAAAAATGTGTTGTACATTTCAAAATTGCTAAGAGAATAAATTTCAAATGTTCTCACCACAAAGGATGTTAAATATTTGGGTTGGTGCATATATTAATTAGCTTGATTCAATGATTCCACATTGTATTCATAAATCATAACATCACTTTGTACCCCTTAAATATATACAATTATAAAATGTTGTACCCAAGGCTGGGCGCGGTGGCTCAAGCCTGTAATCCGAGCACTTTGGGAGGCCGAGACCGGGGGATCACGAGGTCAGGAGTTCAAGACCATCCTGGCTAACACGGTGAAACCCCGTCTCTACTAAAAAATACAAAAGCTAGCCGGGCGAGGTGGCTGGCGCCTGTAGTCCCAGCTACTCGGGAGGCTGAGGCAGGAGAATGGCATAAACCCGGGAGGCAGAGCTTGGAGTGAGCTGAGATCCGGCCACTGTACTCCAGCCTGGGCGACAGAGCGAGACTCCATCTCAAAAAAAAAAAAAAAAGTTGTACCCCATAAATATATACAATTATAAAATGTTCAAACTTAATTCCATAAAATATGACAAAAGATTCATACCAAAAAAATTGACAAAAAAAGAATTAGAATATTTTACAAAATCATGGATTTCTGGTTACTGTTGATGGTATCTCGAGGTCTGGCCTCACCGTGCCTGCATTCCTAAACATCACTGATTGCTAGAGCTGAGTATTGGGTGTCCATTTCTTATGAGTGATGGTGTTTCACTTTGCCACTTTTCCTATTATTGTCTCTACCAGGCATGCTTTACCTATACCTCTAACCCCCTGGCATTCTTTGACATTGGATATGTAACTTGTATACCCAAAGGATAAATTTCTTCTTTAATCCTATACTCAGCCCCTGACAATGGCCCCTGAACCTGTATTTTTAGCTTCATCTCTCACTCTCTCTCTGTAAGTTCTCTACTCTTCAAACACAGCAGAGAACTCTTCATTTGTGTTTGCCTGATCCCATTATTTTCTTTCTTTATGACGTTGGAGGTCCCCCTGCCTCTTTTTAGTCTAATCAAACCTTTCAAATAAAAGAGTTAAGTCAAACCAAGACCACAGACATTTTCTTAAATGCCACTGTGTGGGAGCCATTGTGTTGGACGCTGCTGGAATCCATTCCCATAAGGAAATTACAGTATTTTTGGGATATAACACATAAACATTTAAGTAAACATATAGTGCATTGGATAACAGATCACAAGAGTGATAGAATGGTATAATGAGGCAGTATAAGCAATGGCACCATGAAAATCTTCATGAGTTGCCCACATCATCTGCATCTCCCTAAAGCAGAGACTCTAAATCCTGGTTTTTGTCATGGAAGAGCAGCTTTATTTCGAGGGTCTCACTAAAATCTCGATGTTAAAAATATATTCATTTAAATTTAAAAAATCTAAGAACACAATGTACATCTCAATTTCATGTATACATACACACATAAAGAATACATAATGCACATTTACTAGAAGTTAATGAAAATTAAAAGCATGCATCTATAGTTCACATTTCTTCCAATTTCTTGGTCAGTGGTTCTTCAAAGTTTTGCAATTGAAAACTTAATACTATGAAAACATTTAGAGTTGTTTTCTATTAGTTCATCTAAGTAAGAACATGGCATTTTTTCTCACTATATTAGAATTTCCCCAGAAGAATTTATTGCCATGAAAAAAAATATGTTCTAGGAAACAAGAGAAATTGTTTTTTCTCATTTCTGTCACTGTCAGGACTTGCCTCTCCATACTTAGACCGAGCAGAGAAATGCTGAAGATATCCTGCTGGTAAGCAAGTTAACTGTTAAATAAGGCTGTAGGGTTAAAGGTTAACAGGCATGGATTCAGCAACAACTTTTTATAATAAACATGCATCACACCTATTAACCTAAACACCCTATTATATTAATCATATTTAATTGATTTTATTTCAATTTTCAGCATTCCCACCTAAGAAAATTGCTGTTTCCCTAACATTCCTAGGACTCAGTCATTATTATCATGTTAAAATTAGTTCCTCTATTGATCATATTGACATCAGGCATTTAAATGATTATTTAGTATAATAAATAAGGTCTAAATGGAGTTTTGCTTAAACTGAATTAATGCTGCTGCCTCTTTCTTTTTATTGATTTTCATGAATTATTTTAGTAGGTCAAAATAAGATAGCATATAGCTAAATATTATTGTACAAGAATATATATGGCAATTCATTTATCTCAACCAACTCAGTGATTAATTAACGTAGGTTAATTAATTAACCTTGCTATATGGTATCCTGTGGGGTTAATGCTAACCATCCATCTATATACTTCTGCCATTGCTGAGGCAAAGGAGTAAGGCATCACTAGGAACTGGAAGATTTACAATCTTCCCCGCTCATACCTACATACGGCATAGCAAAAATTATACACGTTCCTATTTGAATAGACCATTACTCCCAGCTTAAAAAAGTAGAAAAGAGGCACAGAGAGGCAGAGAATGCTCCCTCCCTCTCCATTGCTTTCCCAGATCACTACTGAAAACTTATCAGGCCTTGGTTTAAAAATCTCTATTCCTTGGCAGTCTGCTACTTAGCAACTAAATCATTCTCCCTTTCCCCATTTGTTCTATTCACCTTGCAACCTAAAAGAAGAAAAACATTTATCCCAGATGCATAAATTAAATATGCAGGCATTCAAATTCAGTAGATTTTCATACATTTAGGGATGTCAGGAATGTAGCTAAATGTTAATGTTATCTAGGGTATCTCTGATGAAATGGGATTTAAGTGTGCTTGAGTAGCAAAATTTTATCAGATAGAATGGGGTATTATTACCAAAATAATTTATTTAATGATCCGTGCTTTCCAAATTTATAAGCAAGTATTTTTCCTTAGAAAAAAGAGTGGAGGGGTTCTTAGGGCTGCTTTTTAGTGAACAACTGACCAAAGGATAATTACGTAATACTTTTTTTTTTTTTTTTTGAGACGGCATTTCACTCTTGTTGCCTAGGCTGGAGAGCAATGGCATGATCTCGGCTCACTGCAACCTCTGCCTCCTGGGTTCAGGCGACTCTCCGGCCTCAACCTCCTGAGTAGCTGGGATTACAGGCATGCACTGCCATGCCTGACTAATTTTGTATTTTTAGTAGAGATGGGATTTCTCCATGTTGGTCAGGCTGGTCTCAAACTCCTGACTTCAAGTGGTCCACCCTCCTCGGCCTCCCAAAGTGCTGGGATTCCTGGCCAATTCTGTAATTCTTAAAAGCTGGTGTCTAGAATGGGAACATTGTGGGGTTTTCGTTACAATAGTTTAACTTTCCCCATATTAGGAATATGTGTGTGGGTTCTATTTTATTCATATAAACCTCTATTGTTTAAAAAACACATAGAAATAAAGATTGAAAGAACATTTTATGTTCACGTGTATACTCATTATGATTTTCATCTTTTTTCAACTTAAATGTTTTTAAACTTTAAAGTTTCTCTAAACATTTGCTTGAGTAAAGGAGAATCTGCACTTTAGATATAATTACCAAAAAATGCATATTTAGAAAGAAACACTCAAATGCACAAACACATTAGTATAGTAAAAAAATACACTGCTGATAAAGCTTTCTTATCTAAATATTTGTTAATGGTTTTGCCAGAACAACAATTACCACACACACACACACACACACACACAATGGAATAAACTTTAATTTAGGACCACAGATTGTGTAAAGCAAGCTCACCGATAATTACAAATTAGGCAAAATTGTGGTTAGCTCAATGAAAAGGCTCAAAAGTGTGCCAGGCCAATGGCAAAGGACCTAAACCTAAAGACAGACAAGCTTTTCTTGATTACAGTGATTACATCATGGTCATTAGAATTTAAAGTAACTAACCCAAACACAGACATCATATCTTCATTTGATAGCTGTAGTCTAGTAAATAGTGGGAAAGGATGTTATGTATGGATTAAGCTTGATGAAATGAAAACAGACATTCTTTTTGAACCTGTCTGGCAAAGAAAATAAAAACTTCAGAATCAGGCAGTAAAGTTAGCTTTTAAAGTTCAGTCTCTTTGATTGGAAGGGGTCTGTGTACTGTTTTTGGCTATTCTTTGTTTTATAGAGAAGCCACTGCAACAACTAGCTATGCATGACTCTTTCAGCATGCAGTCTCTAGTCAACTCAGACGTTAGAGACCGACTTCTTGGTACTTAGGCCAATCAGGAATTTTAAATTTTCAAAGCATGATGAGGTGCTAGCAATGGTTCAGTATTTATTTTCTCATCAACTGTAATACAATTAAACCTCGTGTGTCTTAACTCTCCAAATGTTGATCCTCAAACAGTCTGCAGGATCCTATCCTGCTCTGCATGTAGCCGTTCATGCTGAGAAGACAAATGCTTTGCTCAGGGGAAAGAGATGCATTGGGTTACAGTTAGAGCTACACACATGAAAGCAAGCCCACTGGCCCCTGACCCTGAACCCCTACTTCACAGCATTACCTGTGGGAACACTGCCTGAAGAGCAGTATTTAGGATCAGGGAAGGGAGGCAAAAGAAAAAAAATGTGGAGGTACTAAAGAAAAATAACAGCATCGAAACAGCATGTTGAAGTTTTTCTGTATTACCTGTCTTATGGATAGAAGATCCCAGCTTGTTTTAAGAAAACACAGCCATTATTTCCTTTTTTTGTGTTTTTGGATTCTGCACTAAGAAAATGAAGACATGGAAGCAGTGGACTAATACACTGACGTTATTTAACCTTAAGGAACAATGACATTCTACAACCTTAGGATAAAAAATAACTGAATAAGACAACTTGTAGTCTGAACTTTATGTATTTATTTATTTATTTTTATGTTTTTGAGACGGAGTCTCGTTCTGTCACCCAGGCTGCAATGCAGTGGCAAGATGTCGGCTCACTGTAGCCTCTGCCTCCCGGGTTCAAGCAATTCTCCTGCCTCAGCCTCCTGAGTAGCTGGACTACAGGCTTGTACCACCATGCCCGGCTAATTTTTGTATTTTTAGTAGAGATGGGGTTTCATCATGTTGGCCAGGATATCTTGATCTCCTGACCTCGTGATCTGCCCGCCCCAGCCTCCCAAAGTGCTGGGATTACAGACATGAGCCACCGCGCCAGACCAGTCTGAACCTTAGTAAGACATTCACTGTAAGTAAATACAAGAACACTCATGTTGCAACTTCAGCATTATCATCATCAAAAAGCATTTATTGAGTGTCTGGACTCACTGAGCATCCTTGAACCTACTAAGTTTAAAGTACTTAAGAAAGGAAACTAAATCTCATCGTAAACACAACTCAAGCAACATGAGCTGACGTCAGCTCCTTAAACTGTGCCTTGAAGAAACCAGGTTGTTTAAAGAAAAACTGTGTAGAGACTACATGTAAATCTTGTATGCTTTATCACTCTGGTAAATAAGTGCTTTCATTTTCTACTTTACTGATGTTTCAAAATGGTCAGAGGAACTCACAAAAGCTTCACAGCAATTCTCAGATAAGGTTTTATCATCAAAGACAACAAACTATAGATACAAATTAATCTTCCAAAATGCATTTTCTTGGGTCATGTTTTCTGGAAAAAAAAGTCAATGAAATTTGTAAAGTTTTACTTTATGTGTTTTCCTGGCATCTGCTGCAGCCATTGCCAAGAAATTTTCCTCCTAGCTAAGAAAATGTGCAAATACAATTGTATTGCTCGGGAACTTTTAAATCTATTAATATACTAAGAACCTGAAACCCTAGCCTGCTCAGTTAGAAGCCAGAGAGGTGGCCATGCACAGAAGTCTCAGGAAGCAAATGTGTGTGTTCAACTTCTTTCAGGGCATCGTATCCCAGCCAATTCTGATTTAATTGTTTGGGGTAGAGACCAGGCAGAAGCATCTTATAAAATCTCCCTAGGTTGATCTAGTATTCACTGTGATCTGGTTTGGATTCTTTTACCTATTTCTAGTCATTAAAGCAATGTTACCAATATGGTAGTGACTGGATTTTTCAAGCAGGATAGAAATCACAATGATGATTCCACTAAGAGATAAGCTCCTGGATGTCTAAAAACTCTGATCACTCTCATTTATCTTGTTAATCCCTGCAGCCATGCCATGGGAGATAAGAGACAAACAAGCTCTAAATTATATTGAATTGATTGTATAGAGCTTCTTAGACACTAGCATTTTTCACTCACTTGGATATAGACCTCACTTAGCTGTCCTGGGGATGATGAGACTCCAGCTTCTGGGACATTTACCACTTAAACAAGTGGTATGTTGCAGTGACGATTATAAAAACTGATAGCACTGTACGGATAAAAGTCAAGTTGGATTCTAGTTCCAAGGGATTCAGCAGAGGCTGTAGGCAGATGCATTATCACACCGAAGGGAAAACAAACAAATAACATCCATACATATACATAAGAGCTCGAAGTAACAGGAAAGGTAAGCACTGAGGCCTGAGGAACCCAGAGCTGGTCAGGATCCAAGACAGAGTGGGTGAAGAACCCAAACATTAAGCAAGGAAGTCAATGTATGCAGTTGATAGACAACTTGGAAACAGAGACCATGTTCTTCCCACTTAGAAATGATATTCATGCTTCTGGAGTTGAACAATGAGATCAGGCAAGTGAATAAAAAATATCTGAAAGGGAAGACGGAGCAGTAAAAGTTGACCCCAGTCCTAGGTCACTCATTATTCAGAATTCCATAGAGCTGGTAAAGAAAATAAGTAAATGACTCATGTGCATCTGCTTACTGTTCTAGAGACTTCACATATATTGTCACACTTAATTCTCATTATAATTACAGATAAGAATTATTGAATCATTTTTCAGATGAAGAAACTGGAAATTCAGAGGTGTTAGCTTGTCCAAGGTATGTACTTATTAACCATAGAATTAAATTTGAACTATCTGCTTAAAATAAATGTTAGAAATTTTCCTCCCCATTATTTTATTATTCCATTATAATTTCTGTGATCCAGAATATAGAATCAGATAATTAACTAAAAAGCGTTGCTGCTTTCTGTAACATTTGTGAAATTATAGAGTTGTTTTGCTCATTTTCATGTTTTGTATTTTCGTATGCTTGGTTTTTTTCTTCCAGTTTTGTAAACTTTGCTGGAAATACCTGAAGTGTTAATATTTGGCAATATATGTTTAAATTTTCTAACATCAAGTTTAATAACCTTAGTAGAATTAAATATATAAAAAGAGAGCTCACCATTATGATGCAGTGAGTATTTTTAACAATGACTTCAAATGGCAGCATAAGTTGACCAAGAGTCTATGACTTTGGGATTACTAAATGATATGATTTCAGGTTTTGTTTAAGCAACACGCAAACATGAGCTAAATTACTGAGGTTCTGTTTTATTAAAGACATAGAATTAAAATATAATTATAATTTTTTGAACCTAGTTATCTGTGTATTAAGTTATTGAACTGTTGACACCTCTAAAACCTAACCTATGTGGATTAGGAGCTCACTCTTTATCCAATCCTTGGTGTTCTAAAACTTTTCTAATATGCTAATATTTGAATTTAGAGACAGTTCGTAATTTTTTTTTTTTTTTTTTTTTTTTTTGTGACGGGGTCTCACCCTGTCGCCCAGGCTGTAGGACAGTGGTGCAATCTCAGCTCATTGCAACCTCCGCCTCCCGGGTTCACACCATTCTCCTGCCTCAGCCTCCTGAGTAGCTGGGACTACAGGCATCCACCACCACGCCTGGCTAATTTTTTGTAGTTTTAGTAGAGACGGGGTTTCACTTTGTTAGCCAGGATGGTCTCTGTCTCCTGACCTCGTGATCTGCCTGCCTTGGCCTCCCAAAGTGTTGGGATTACAGGCGTGAGCCACCGTGCCCGGCCTATAAAATATTTTAAAAGTCACAGCTTTATGTTTTAAAATAAATGTCTGCTCTAGAAGGCAGCATCTATCCTAATCAATAAATCAACTAGAGTTTATTAATCCTTTTCTACTTCCTGGATGCTGTTGTACAACCAAGAGAAGGGCAATTAAGACCTGGTTTTGCTCTCAAGAAAACATACAAAAAATACAAAGAGAATACTATAAGGTAGAGTTAAGTAAATGAGTATTTAAATAGATACTTTCAATCCAAGACATGAAGGAAGCAGAAAGTGAGGCTTGGAGATGGGTTTATAAAGGAACTGGCATGTTAAATGAATGTTCAACAGAAAGGTATTATTTAAAGAAAAGTGGCAACAGCTTGTCAGACATAAACAAATTATGGAAGGAAAACTATGTCATGGCTAGCCAGAGAGATGTGCTCATTTTAGAGAAGTGATACTGAAGACAGAAAGTAAGCCAAGATTACAGAGAGCTTTATTTTCCCAGCAGTGATTTAGACTTAGAACAACTTGCTGAAGGTTTTGAGGTAAGAACTTTCTTAAAAGCTTTGTTATAGATCAACTGGATGAAGTTCTGCAGAATGACTTATCAGTCACTTCAAACATTTATCATTTCCTTGTAGTGAGAACATTCCAAATTCTCTCTTTCAGCTATTTTGAAATATACATTATTATTAACTATAGTCACCCAGTGGCATAATAGAACACCAGAACTTATTTGTTCTATATATAATGGTATTCAAAGAGGTATTGAATTTTAATTTTTTTCTTGTATCAGTATATATTTTTAAAAAGTCCTGTTATTGTTGAAAATCAAAAGGAATTTTGAAGGAAAAAATAGGAGCTTAAATACCTGAATACTATGGCTGTAAATGATAGAAAAATTAAATGTGACTCCAAAAGGCATTTGTAACAGAGGTACAAATAATAGAATGGGAGCTGGTTAGTGAGTGGATACTAAAATTCCATTTTGAACGTAGTGACAGTAAATTGAAAATTCTCAGAAGTAGCTGAGCACATGAGACTAGTGATCTGTTCTGGAGATGGAGATTTGACAGCAGGGAAACACTATGACATAGTGAGTTAATGTTCATACAAATTTAGGGCTTATGATGATCCTTTCTCTTCGTAATCTGGGTGACCTCAGCTAAGTCATCTAATCCTTGGAGTCTTAGATTTTTTGAAAATAAAAATTGTCTTTCAAAATATTGGTGACTAGTGCTTTATAGGCACAATTGAAATGATAGTTATTCCGAAGAAATAATCATTATCAAAAAATTTATTACAGCATCTCCATTGCTATTTCACTTTAATTGAAGATTGTCCTTGGCATACTAGTTGAGAACACCATCATGAGTTAATATGATTTTTTTTTTTAAGTCAGGAATGTTCTAACATGGGTATGTTGGCCTAACACATACAAAAATATTTGTTTGGCATAAATCTTTTCTCAATTACATGCCTGAAAGAACAAAACATCATTATATGAATAACTTTGTTTTTTCTAAGTTCATCTTCCTAAAATACTATATAACATATCCCAAAATATATTGCTAATTTGAAACTCCTATTTTTGTAAAAGCTGTCTAAGAAATGAGAATGAGAAATGGTCATTTCCATGTAGCTAGAATATGTCTATCAGAAATGATGCCTGATGAAATGTGAAAATGCTGATTAATGAAGGAGAGATTGTATAGGTCTGGAAATGCCAGATAACCCAGCACTCCAGGTTGCATCTGAAAGCAAAGAATGGGGGAAAATGTTCTGGTTTAGCCTCTTAATAAAAGAACTTCAGTCCTCGTGACTGCCCATCTGGCATTTTTCACCAGCACCAAATTCATTAGCAATGATTAGTCCTTTTCTCCAAGCCCTTCACTCAAAATAAGTAAATAAAAGGAGAGTTTAGGCAGCAAAAGATCAAGGGACAGTATCTCTATTTTGAGAAGTCCTTAAGTTATCCTGATTGGTCAAAGCCTAAACAAGCATTAAAGAAGGAGGTACATGATGAAAAGATGAATTTTCCCTAAACATCTCCAACATTATGTTCTATGTTAGGTAACATAGAGAATTTGGTTAAAGTGATTCATAGATATTACCATTTTTTCATGTTAATTTAGATCAAAATGACATGGAAAATCTTTTTTCTTTATTTCATCACCTCAGCCTTTATTTAATAGAAACCCTCACTATATAAAATTTTCATGTCTTTTAGCTCAATTTTGAAAAAATATACAATGTTATAATAAAAGATCTGTTTAATGCTGAGTCATCATGTGGTCGGTTGGACCCTCCAACATTATATCAGTTGATATTGTAAAGCCAATATGCTTCCTAAGAGTTTAACCTTCAACATTTATGTATCAGCAGTCAACTCTAGATTTTAGGACTCAGTTTTAAAAGGAGAACAGGGAGAGGGAGATGGAGGGGGAGGGAGAGAAAGAGAAGAAGAGAGAGATAATTTAAGAATAGAGATTTAAGAATAGGGATTTTCTCAAGAAAATTATATGGTCATTTTGATATTTGATTTCACATAGGTTTGTACAAAAGTAATGGCCATTTTGGCCATTACTTTTTTTTTTTTAGACGGAATTTGGCTCTGTTGCCCAGGCTGGAGTGCGGCACGATCTCGGCTCACTGCAGCCTCCGCCTCTCAGGTTCAAGCAATTCTCCTGCCTCAGCCTCCTGAGTAGCTGGGACTACAGGTGCATGCCACCACGCCCAGTTAATTTTTGTATTTTGAATAGAGATGCGATTTCACCATGTTAGCCAGGAGGGTCTCGGTCTCCTGACCCCATGATCCATTGGCCTCCCAAAGTGCTGGGATTACAAGCATGAACCACTGCGCCCGGCCTGGCCATTACTTTTAATGGTAAAGACAGCAATTACTTTTGCATCAACTAATAAATATGCTAGTTAACAGTGGTGAGAGAAATAATATAAGTTGCTTTATGAAATCCCATAGTATAGTACCATAGCCAAATCTTTCCCAAGTATATTTTTATTTATGCCTGGGCAAATTTCTATTATATTACTTACTGCTGTCCATTCTTTTCATAGATTAACCATGTTTCTCATATTCTCATGTTCCCTTACTCTCTTACTCTTAGTTATATTTTATGCTTTTGGAAATTCATTTTGTAACAAGATTTGTGCATGTAACTGCACATTTAATATCATGCACATTTAATACTATGCACTCCTAATAACATCTATCATATAAAGAACATGCATTTTAAGAAGTACGTTGCCAATAGCCACAAAGCTATTATTTATTTATTTTGTGTGTGTGTGTGTGTGTGTGTGTGTGTGTGTGTGTGTGTGTGTAGGGGGACCTGATCTGTACATGTGTTCTCAAATACAATAATATTAATATTGTTGGATTTTTTAAAAGGGATACAATGTGAATAGGTAACACTTATTGAGCACTGGGCTAAGCCATACACACACACACACACACACACACACACACACAGAATCTCATTTTTGTACATATAATAACCTTATAAAGATAGAAAATATTTTTATCCCCATTTTAAGATTAAAAAAGAGGTTTGAAGACAAGTAACTAGAACGAAGATAGATTGTAAATGGTGGGACTGTAATTGAAAATCTTGAGCTCCACATAGTTGTAAAACAGAATTCTCAGGAAACAAGATAATTTTCATGTATATTGGCATGAAACTATAGTGCTTATGGCCTACAATTTTGGTTAGTTCTGCCATTGAGAGATTAATTTTCTGCCATTGAATATTCCTCAATACCAGTGGTCCATCACATTTCTCAATTTGCTGAAGGCTAACAATGAGGGAGTGTGTGTGTGTGTGTGTGTGTGTGTGTGTGTGTGCAGGACAGGTAAGGGAGAAAGGATTTCAATAAAAGTGAGTTCTTCACCAGACTGAAGGGTGCTGAACACTGCTGAGTATGATCTCCTTGCCCTGGTAATAATTCCTTTAGAGTTCTAGGGAAGCAGTATATGGCACCAGAAACAAGCCTTTGGGTTTAGATGATTGTTCAGTTTGATAACTTGGGAGTTGGGACTTCTGATTGTGATTAACTGGTTGGTGCACACTGAAGTCTATCTTTAGCTGCTTCAGCATCTCTCCGATGGCATTAGTAGATGGGGAATTTACATTTTTGTTTTCAAAAGAGAATAACCAAATGCCTAGAATTAGTACTAGCATAGCAAAATTTTAGTGGTGAGTACACGTAAACATGTTCTTGAAAAATCAATTATTTCATAATGGTAGCAAAATTAATTTGTCAAATATTTATGACAAAGTCTGTGCCAATTCCTGCTTCATTTTTACCTTGATCAAGAACCTCCAATGCTGCTAATGCTCTGTTTTCATTGAAGGAAACATCTGTTGCCTAAAATATTAATAACTCAAACAGGTCCATTTTAAGACTGTGGAACCTCAGAGTCTATTCCATGGTTATTTTTATTTGTTTAACTATTACAAATAGGCACTTCATCTTTGAAATGAGAACAAGTTGTATAACTTTATCTATTAATGAAAATGAGAAGTTTCTGAACTGTTCTACTACTTGGCTATGTAAGTGGCTTGGCTTGTGATAAGCAATAAATCCTCCTTTCATGAAATGTTCTAGAGATACATTTTCCTGATGTCCTTGGTCAGTTGATAGCTTATCTCTGCAGGAGCCATGATTTAGTTTTACAGATGTAGGAGGAGGAAGACTTTCCAATATATTTTTTTAAAAACTAAAATTTGATTTCCATCTGGGCAATATGGATTCTCCATTCACAAGGCTGTAAAACTTCTATGAATAAAAATGTTCTAGCATGAGATCTCTATTGAGGAGGAGCCTGGGATAAAGACTATTGGATTAGAAGTCAACAGCTTTAAATTCTTGTTCTTGCGTAATGTCGAACTACCCTGACACCTTGGTTACATCACTTAATTTCCCTGACGCCATTCTTTTCAGTTGTTAAACAAAAACCACAGTTTCTGGGGACTCTCCTTACTCCAACTCAATTAATGATTACCTGTCCCCTCCGGTTTTGTTTGGGACCAGAGTGTGCCCATTGCCATTCCTGTGGCTATGAGCGCTTATCAGCTTGATATATCCTGAGAAATGAGTATTTGGCTTGTTTAGTGATACTAGATGAAGGCTAGCATTTATGAAGCTGCTGTAGGTTTCATTGTTTTGGCAGCATTTTTTATTATCATATCTATGTATCGTAAGTATTGATTAATATAGAGGGGACAAGAGATTTTTTTATTAATGTTTTATATACTATAATCCTATTTTTTAAAAAATCAGTTATTCTATTGGAACATTTAAAAAAGGATTTGTTTTATTTAAGGGGCTCCAGTTTTTTAAAAAGTTAAAAGCAATCTTAAAAAGTTCAAAATAGGGCTGGGTGCAGTGGTTCATGCCTGCAATCCCATCACTTTGGGAGCCTGAGGCAGGTGGATCACCTGAGGTCAGGAGTTCGAGACCAGCCTGACCAACATGGTGAGACGCCCCGCCCCATCTCTACTAAAACACAAAATTAGCCGGGCATGGTGGTGGGTGCCTGTAATCCCAGCTACTTAGGAGGCTGAGAAAGGAGAATCGCTTGAACCCAGGAGGCAGTTGTAGTGAGCTGAGATCGTGCCATTGCACTGCAGCCTATGCAACAGAGCAACACTCGGTCTCAAAGAAAAAAAAAAAAAGCTCAAAATAGGTACATAACATCAAATAAGAGAGTTTAAAAAGCTGAATTTTAGCTGTGTTGAACTCAGTCTTATTCATGAAGAAATCTGGTAGCATGTATAGTTGGCTCAAAGGTAATTATCTGGCGAAGCTGAAATTTTATTGTTGTAAATATTACTAGTCATTGTATATTTATGTTAAGATAGACTATTCATATGTAAATTAGTCAAAACTGAAGAAAAGGAGGAGTTGAAATCAATGAAAGTATTTTCAGAGTTGATTTATATGATATTCAAAAGTAGTAACTTGTTTATCAAAGACTATGAGTCTAAAAGTACATGTAAATTCCCTTTCGTTAATGTATCTCTTTCCTACTTCCCCATTCACCTCTAAAAAAGTCAGTAGTTCTTAGACTGTGACCTTTGCTGAGACTTTATCTTCTAAATCAAGTTATTATACTAGGTTTCCTAATGCTCTCCTTCATTCTGTTGAAACTCTAAGTTGATATTTAAGAACAATTCATGCAAACTTCGGAAAAAAGTACCATTTCCGGTTAAACAAAAAACTCTTAAAGCTACTTTGAGTACTGTCCAGGAAAGAAAACAGATTACAACTTTTGATAACATAGGAAGAAAATATTATTATCACAGCTTGAAATCTGTTAACAGGAACTTTCTTTAGGAAATAAACATTAAAGTACAACAGAAATTTAATTACAAGAAGATTTTCCACTTGTCAGAAATATTTGCATTAATGTCGGTAATAACTACAATAAAGAGACTATTGTCTGGTGCTGGGAGAAAAGGAGATGAAAGGGATCCCTGAGTCCCTGTTACAAACACACTAAAGGCACGTTGATTATTGAGATTCTCTTTTGGATAAACCAAAACAAAATATTGAGTAAAAAAGTATTAAAGCAATATTCATTCATTAGTATCATATTGATTGTCAGTGTTTCACCAGGGAACTGTTGGGGCTACTATTTGCCCTTTTAGCCTGGTATGAAATTAGCTCATTGAGTATATAATATTTGTGAAGAAATGTGACAGCAACATAAAAGAGCACTGGCATCTTTCATTGATTCTTCCTTTGCTTTTCACCCCTGAGTTCAGGGCACTACTTATAGGATGAGCTTCATGAGCTGTATCTAATCTAGATATTGAATTTGGTTTTTGAATTTGGTTTTTTGTTTGTTTGTTTGTTTGTTTGTTTTTGTTTTTTGAGACAGAGTCTCACTGTGTCGCCCAGGCTGGAGTGCAATGGCCAGATCTCAGCTCACTGCAAGCTCCGCCTCCTGGGTTTACGCCATTCTCTTGCCTCAGCCTCCCCAGTAGCTGGGACTACAGGCGCCCGCCACCTCGCCCGGCTAGTTTTTTGTATTTTTTAGTAGAAACGGGGTTTCACCGTGTTAGCCAGGATGGTCTCGATCTTCTGACCTCGTGATCCGCCCGTCTCGGCCTCCCAAAGTGCTGGGATTACAGGCTTGAGCCACCGGGCCCGGCCAAGATACTGAATTTGTTTAGAACCTCTATCATAATGACATTGCAAGAGTGAGGGGCAAGCGGAGGTCCTTGGCAGATCAGGTAATCCTTTCAAATGCAGTGTTTGTAGGCCTCTTTGTGCTAGTGAAATGAATATATTGCAAGGAACTAAGAGTATTCTATGAATTAATTTTTGTTATACATCTAGTTTCTCTTGGAAAAAGGGAGCACTTTGCAGAGCTCTTACTATGTGTGAAACCCTTTGCATATATTGTTTCACTTGTCCTTACAATACTTTCTTTCCTTTTTTTTCTTTTTTTTTTTTTTGAGACAGGATCTTGCTCTGTCACCCAGGCTGGAGTGCCGTGGTGCAATCTTGGCTCACTGCAACTTCCACCTCCTGGGTTCAAGTGATTCTCCTGCCTCAGCCTCCCAAGTAGCTGGGATTACAGGCACCCACCACCATGCCTGGCTAATTTTTGTATTTTTAGTAGAGATGGGTTTTCGTCATGCTGTCCAGGCTTGTCTCGAACTCCTGACCTCAAGTGATCAGGCCACCTTGGCTTCCCAGAGTGCTAGGATTACAGACGTGAGCCACTGCACTCAGCCACAATACTTTCTTAATGTGGGTATAATTATGTTCTTTCCAGATACTTCAGAGAAGTGAAGTGTATTTCTTAAGGCCATTTAGCTAGAACACAGTGGAGCCATGATTCAAATGTAGGGCTGCAGAGTTCACAAAACATGCACTTAACCACACCATTTTCTATAGGTTTGGTGAGCAATTTGAAATATCCTTTGAGACCAATTTCAACGTTAACATAATAAAGGCAAAAGTTTTATCTAGTCCTTCCCAACTTATAGATAATGTACCCTTTGGGGATATCTGAGTTAATATAATGCATCCATAAATCCAAATATACATCAAGCATTATCTATATACAATAAAGATGTTACATACTGCATTTATTAAATGTAAATATATGCATATAAATAATAAGATATAAGTCCAATCATTAATCACCATTGATTTTTAGGAGCTTTGTTCATTATAATTTTCCTAACCAATTTTGTCAAGAAAGAATAACTCTAAACATGTAGGGTTAGCAAAGTTATTGTTATGATTTTTTACTTTGAAAAGGAGTTCTTGTTCTTGAAAACGCTAATAACTGCCATTTTGTGGGGTAATGATTTGGACTACTTTCATATCACTCATTGTGCCTTCATTCATTCAGTAATTAAACAAATTCTGGTTGAATATCAACCATATGCCAGACATTATTTCTAGTAGCAGTAAAGAAAATTGACAAAGATCTCCACTTTTGAGGAGTTTCAATTTTGGTGTCATGTATATTATGTTATAATGTATATGTTGTAGCACAGCCAGAGCTGTTTTCTAAAGTAATCTTTGCCCTACATGAAGATATTGCCTTGGTAACCTTTTTTGTAGAGTTAGAGTGGGAAATGATTCAGACTAGAATCCTGTAACGTTCTGACAGAGGTGATTTTGGAAGTTTGGATTGGATAAATTGTCAATCAGGATCAGCTGTTGCCATGCCTAAACTCTAGGGTATTGCCATAGAATGTAGCCTTGGTGATCCAACTCTCATTAAAGCTCGTTTTTTGAAAATTAATGCTAAAAAAATAGCCTGAAGTATATGCATCCCGATCCATCAAGTCTGCTAAATAGCATAAGAATGTATCCCTGAATAAAGTTAGGCAATCAGAAAGCTGCATGCTTAGATTGCGTGGTTTTGGCAGTCCTTCAGAACTCTGTATATTAAATTGTGCTTTGGCATGAAGTCGGTGAATAAGGTGGGGCAGGCACAGTGAGAAACAGCTCTATGGAGCTCTCTATGTATTGCAGGTTTATTATTGAGGATGACGCTCCCCAAAAATTCTTCAGTGTCCCTTCTTTGATGAACTGTGGGAGAGTTTTGTGTAGACTTCAGTGTAGCAAAATGTGTGTTTCTCTGGAACAGCTGGTATTATTTTTATCTTACGCATAATGATAATTTATAACTGATCATATTTCTCAATTTATTTTGTATGATAGGGGAGTCAGAGCTGAATTTATGATCCATCTTTAATTCTTTTGCAGAAATATACACATTTATTTCTGAGTTCTTGCTCTCTGGCATCTTCATACAATATGAACTTCATTTTCTCTGTGTCCTGATTTTCCCTAATTTAAAAAGTTTTATTTTACTATGTGAATTTTTATAAGCAACTACAAATACTTTTGAGAACAAGGCAGCCCATGCGGTTATTAATGAAATATAAGTATAATAAGAGCTAGGAGAGATTGGAGGAGTAAAAACTCTAACCTCCAGTGTCATAACAAAAGTCATAACAAAGGTACCATAATAGTGTAAATTAACCCTGTAAGGTGACTGCTCACCATTTATAAAAGAGTGTTTCAAAATCAGCCCCAGAAAATCCCTTGAACTGTCTTTGGATTCTTGCCCCTAACCTAGCACTCTGTGGTTTGCTGTTCTCTGGGCTTTCCTTTTCTCTACAGGGTGGCTCAAAGAAAATAATTTACTGAAACAAGAATTTAAACAACAAAAGATAAAGTTGGATGATATATTTATATTTTATTTGAATTTTACCATCTACATCTTTAAGGACCATATATTTTTCTAACTCAGTCTAAGACAGAGTCTTTATTTCTGATAAGAGCTTGGATAGAATATTTTGACAAGTACACTGATTTTTACATTCTATGCTTACTGTAATTAGATTACTTTCTCGAGTTGTTTAATTTCAGTCTCCTATGAAATAGAATTCGTATGAATAGAAGTATTTGCTTATTTAACAAAAACATATTTTAAAAACACTCTATATCTAAGTTTCAGAGACCCAGTTACATTGAGAGTATAGAGATACCTTCATGCTCTATCCATGCTGGTCTATCTTTATTTTAAAATAAGAATTTAAGCCATTCTCCATTGTCAGTTCTGTTGGTTTATTAACTGTAGAATATTAAAGTAACTGATGCTCACAGGAGGTTCCTCTTTAACTTCATTGGACTGAGGATGGTAAATCTCTTAAGAGGAATTTAGATTAGGAAATGTACAGCCCTCACAGGTCATATTAAGCTTATTATTCCCAAATATGACTTTGGTTCTTTCCATAGAGCACAATTCATACTTCTCGATGGTCCCAAGGAGATTATAGATGTAAACAGGAATTTTCTCTTGTGGAGTGAGAGAGGAGTCCAGCAGGATGTGAACCAGGCTAATAAAATGTGAATTTATAGGTGTTCTGCTTCTGAGCCCACTTTCTGTATCTGCTAAGTCCAGGTCTTCCTAATCCTTCCCCACTGCAGAGAGGTGCTGTCCTTCTTTTTATATAGTTAGTGAATATTAACTACAAAAGTTTGTTCTAAGATAATATTAGGATTCTGGAATTCATAGCCACTGAAGGCAAACAAATCAATACTCAGGTGAATTAAGAAGAACCAAAGTCCCAGTTGAACAATCTCTGAGAGATTGTTTGGCCATGTATTTGAATAAAGTATACACAGCTTCCTTAATTTTATAAAATGTTTTAGTTAGTTCTGAAAAAAACTTTAGTCTTGATAATTGTCTGCATATTTATTTATAAAGACTGATAATTGATCTAAAATATTCAGAAACAATTAAGCAGTAGACATTATCCCGGACCCATATGGCAACCATTTTATGAAACTTTATTTAGCACTCAAACAAACAAACAAACATTCCCAGTGAAGAAAAATACTGAGCACTGTATTTCTCATACAGTCACAAATAAATTATGTGGTTTTCGAAGATACTTAACACTTTTCTCAAAGTGAAAAGCTTTTCAAAGTCAGATATTCATGTGGAATGATTCTTAAAATGTGTAAGAATGTAAATGGCCAAAAATTGAAGTTAACCTCTTTTGACAATTCTGTAATATCTACCATTACAGATTCAAAACAGGACAATAATTCTATATGAAAACTTTACTAGTTGGGTCCTAAAAAAAATCTGGGATAAAAAGATATGTGGGATGCTCCCACATAGTAGTTCATAAAATTATATGATTTGATCTGATTGTCATAGTCTGGAATGTATTTTCCCTAGTGTTTGGCTTTTTTCCCCTCATGCCTGAAATAAATTTTCTGGAGTTAACATCTTTGCTACATACTACGTAGTCTGAACAAAAATATCTTCCTTCTCTAGGGAGTGACTGAAGCAAATGCTTCTTTACATGGGGTATTTCACCACCTATACTTTTTCAGGTGCTTTTGTTTAGAAACATCACTCAGTTCATTTTTACTCCTTACTGTATTTCTAATGCACTACAATCTCCTTTGTGTCATGTCCATGATGAACTCTCTTAATTTCAACCCGCTGCTTGCATAAGTCTTAACCTATCTGAAATACTGCCACCTATTTCCTACCATTTCTCTTCTTTGCTCTTTTGTTTCTTCCCACTTTTTGTTGCCTTTCTTAGTGTAGGCTCTTTGGAGATATTCAGCAAATATTTGTTGAATAAATGAACAAATAAACAAATTCATCTGTTACATCTACCACATATTGCCTCATGTTGTAATTAAATTGTGTACATAGAAACTGTAAGTTCCTTGAAGGATACAATGTGGAACTATATCCCCTCCTCCAGACTTGTAAGTGTGTGCACACACATACATATACACAGTACCTTGCTTGGAATATTTCCAAGGTAGATTGTAGTTGTCAAAACGTTTATATTGAATATGTATATCAAGGTAGGTTAGTGGCATATCAAAACATGAAATATACTGACACCACATATTAAATGTGATGTTATTCTTTTTTATGTATTCATTCCACACACATTTAGGGAGCTCCATAGTATGCTACACATCGTTTCTGATACCAACACAGTGGTGGTGAATGAAATAAATGGAGTTTCTGACTTCATAGGTCTTATATTCTAGTAGAGAGACAATAAACAAAGAGATGAATAAATATGTGACATGCCATTATTAATAGCATGCTATAAAGAAAATGAAACAGGGTCCTTGCAGTGATCATGAAGAAAAGGGCTACATCAAAGCAGACCTCTCCACAGTGATATTTAAGTAGAGATATGTATGAAGTAAGGGAATGAGTCATGTAGCTACTTGGTAGAAAAATGTTTTAAGCAGAGAGGACAGCAAATAAACAAGTTCTTAGGCCAGAATGAAATTGGCCAATTCAAGGATGAGCAAAATAGCCAATGTGGTGAACTCATGTGAATGAGACAGAGGACTGGATTATCTACCTGGGCATATCCACTTGAATGTTACCCAGGCATCTCTAATGAGAAGGAGCCAGCAAAGGAGACTGCAATGACTTGGCCATTGAGGAAGAAGAAAAATTAGGGACTGTGAACCCTTGGAGCACAAAGCGTCCAAGAAGAAGGAGATGATCTTCTGTGTTCAGTGCTGCAGAGAGATCAATTAAAATGAATACCGAACATTGATCAGTTGCTTTGGCAAGAAGAACACCCATGGAAATCTTTAAAGGAATGGTTTCCATAATGAGTGGAGATGAGCACCCAACTGGAGTTGGTGGAATAAAGAATGAGAGGTGAGAAACTGGAGAGAGTGAATATAGGTAGTATTTTAAGCAGGCAGGAGTTTCTTTAGAAAGGAAAACATCAATGGAGAAGTTTCTGTAGGGGATACTTAGGGCCTGGGGAATTTTTTGTTTGCTTGTTTACTTTGTAAGATGGTCAATATTACAGCATTACAGGTTGAGCATTTCTCATCCAAAATCTGAATCATCCAAAAATCTGAAATCTGAGATGCTCCAAAATCTGAAACTTTTTGAGTGTTGACATGATACCAGAAGTGAAAATTTTCACACTATACCTCATGTGCTGGGTCATATTAAAATGCAGGCACAAAACACACAATTTATTCAGCATCCCCAAGGGAATAAAGACCCTCCCAGCCAGTTTCAGCTGTGATAGATCTGTTTCCCACACACCCAGATTCCTCTATGCCAGCATACACGTAAAGGGTAATAAAAATGGCATGTGCGCAGGCTGGATAAGCCAACAGCAGGGTCTTCATCATGGGGCCAAGACCTACAGGCACTACTCACTGTACTTTTTGCTTATTCTCTGCTCTATGGTGTAAATACATTGTTAAAAATGTCAAAAAAAGGTGTGCACATACCCCAATGGCGAACAGGAATATGAAGAAGAGGAAGGACTTATGTTGATCTACGGCACAGAAGGTCACACTGTTGAAGAAACTGGACAATGGTGTAGTGTGAAATGTTTTACAGAAGATTATGGTGTTGGACCGACTCCCGTATACAACCTGAAGAAACAGAAGGATACACCGTTGAAGTTCTTCTGAAAGTGATGAACAGAAGTTAGTGAAAGATAGAGAAACAGTACATAAAGCTAAAAATGAAGATCTCAATTGTATATTGAAAGAGTTAAACCCTAAATGTTGAGGTGAACACATCCACTTACTGGATGTGTTATGCTGATGGTAAAACAAGAAAAGATCTATCACGATAAACTGAAAATTGAAGGGGACTGTGAATATTCAACAGACTGGTTGCAGAAATCTTTTTTAAAGACATGACACTAAAATTTTAAAGATATTAGATATAAAGCAGCTGCTCATCATAAAACAGTAGAGAAATTCATTGATGAGTGTGCCAAAGCCATTGCTGATGAAAATATGACACCAGAACATATAATGAACATATAATGCTGATGAAACATCATGCTTTTGGCTTTATTACCCCAGAAAGACACTGACTATATCATGCTTTTGGCTTTATTGCCCCAGCAAGACACTGACTACAACAGGTGAGAGAGCCCTTATAGAAACGGAGGATGCCACGGACAAAGGATGTGTGAATGCAGTAGGCACTCAAGAGTGTAAACTGGCTGTGACAGACAGACCTTTGCACCCTTGCTGTTCTCAAGGAGAGAATGTCTTACCAGCCCATTATTATGCTAACCCAAAGGTATGAATCACCAGAGACCATTTTTCTGGTGGGTTTCACAAACAGTTTATACCAGTGGCTTGTGTTTACTGCAAGGAAGCTGGACTGGATGACAACTGCAAGGTTTTCCTATTCCTTGACAACTTCTCTACTCATCCTCCAGCTGAAATTCTCATCAAAAATAATGTTTATCCCATGTACTTTCCTCCAAATTTGTTCAATCCTCCTGTATTAACTCAACAATGTGACCAAGGTATTCTTAGATTGGTGAAGAGTAAATATAAAAACAGCTTCTCAAACAGGCTGCTAGTAGCAGTGAACAGAGTTGAGCATGTGGAAGGTTTTCAAAAAAGTTTAGCATGAAAGATGCTGTATATACTGGTGTGAATGCTTGGAACATAGTGACTAAAGACACAGTTATGCATGCCTGGCAGAATCTCTGGCTTGAAATTGTATTCAGTGATGATGATGAAAAAGGTGGAGATGTTGAAGGATTTCATATGCCAAATGAGAAAGAAATAATGTCTGACCTCCATGCATATGCAAAAAAAAGTACCTTTGAAGTCCATCAGTAAGCTGGCAGAAGTCAATATTGAAGAAGTTTTTAACATCAATAATCAAGCTCCAGTTGTTAATTCCTTAACAGATGGCGAAATAGCCAGGGGATGGTTCTGAATCAAGGTGATTGTGATAAAACAGTGACAATGAAAATGACATTGTTAACTGTAGAAAAAGAGTCTATAAATGGCATGGTTAAAATGTGTGGTAGTGGGCTTTTTGAAGGAATAGAGTAGTGTGCATTCATAACAGAAAAATAAATTTTGTAAGTTCATAAAATCAAAGAGCTCTCTAAAACAAAACCATTGTTAATGAGACAGATGACTCTGGAGGAAACATTTTAAAAAGCCATCCAGCAGGATGCTTCCTCATCCCTGCAGGACCCACTTCCTGGTCCCTCAACTGCTTCTGATGTTTCTTCTCACCTAAAAAAAAAAAAAAATACAGTGCACAGCAACTTTTTCATCAAAGCACAGCACTGTAGGTGGGACTGAAAGCCTGCCATTGTTTGTTGTTGCTGTTGTTTGACAACTGATACAGGTATTCTGGTCATGCTACTGGGCGGCTTCATTATTCTGAACACATTGTTTTTATCATGGTATTAATAGTATGTCATATTTTTTACTGTTGAGTACTTATGTGTGAATAGGTATAAGAAAATGATTGCTTATAGGTAGCAGACAAATTCAGAGTCGGGAATGATGGTGATGCCAAATAACCGCAGATTGCCTCATGGGTGGCTGAGATAGTCATACCTTTGTTTCTGAGGGTTTAATGTTCACAAACTTGGTTTCATGCACAAAATTATTAAGACTATTGAATAAAATTACCTACAGGCTATGGGCATAAGATGTATATAAAACATAAATAAATTTTGTGTTTAGACTTGGATCCTATCCCCAAGGTATCTCATTATGCATTTGCAAATAACCTATAATTAAAATTTTTTTTTAAACCTGAAACACTTTTGGTCCTAGCCATTTCAGATAAAACATACTTAACCTATACACACAAATTTTATAAAGAGAACAATATATTCAATAATAAATAATCTCTGTTCTCTGCTTGTAAAACAAGGGTGAGAAGTTGTGATTGGGTCACAATCAGCTTGACTGATGTCATTTATACACACACACACACACACACACACACACACACACAAATGCATGTTAGTTCAAGGTTCCAGAGATCGGCTTTAGTAACTGAGAGAATATTTAATATTGAGATAAGGTCTTTAGATTTTTTAACTTCCTTCATCTCATCTCTGCCTCTCTGTGAAAAACCTATTGATGTGTTTGTGGAATATTCATTCATTTGTCTAATAAATACTTCTAAAATTCATTCAACACTGTTCTATGTTTGGAGTGTAGAGAAGAGAAATGAACAGACTTGTCCTGTACCTTCTTGGTATTTGCACTGTTTATTGATTCAAAGAAAAGATAGCCTAATTTTTAACATTTGTATCTCGTAGTGTTTGTCTTCAACATACTGGTCTAAATAGCACAGGTTGAAATACCTAATTTAAAATTTTTTCATATTTCTTTTTTTACTTTGAAGTTCAGAGTGACATGTACAGGATGTGCAGGTTTGTTACATAGATCAACATGTGTCATGGGGGTGTTGTTTAAAATCTGTTCATATTTCTTTTTGCCGGCACTCCATGTCTATTTCTTTCTATTTACACGACTATAAGAAGTTCTAGTATGATGTGCATGTATGCACGGATGCTGGGCAGGTTGTTAGCATAGACTCTAATCATGAGATCATTGGGCCACATGGCTCTCGTTTACAACATTTGTTCATACATTCTATGGAACTATTTTATAAGAACATTAAAATGAATAGTTTTTTTTGTTATGTTTCAGAGGCTGTCAAGAAATTTTGGAGTATAGTTTAATTTTATTGTGAAAACTATTTTTAATTACTTGCAGCTTCTGTGATTATTAACTCCAGTGATAATAAGTAAAACCTTTAAGACATTGAAAAAAATGTATTTGGCATAGGATTGTGAAATGAGCTTTCCAAAAAAGATTCTGGGGGAAAAAATGCTTTCATTCCAGTGAACATCCAAGTCTAGGACACACATGCAAATCTCATATTATCTGGGAGAAATAGACGCATTACACTCTTAACTAGCCATTATATTTGCTAGTGACTCCTCAAGCAAAAATTATTGACTGTATATTATGTGTTTGAGTGACATTTTTGTTGTCATTTCTGCCTTAGCTTTTACCGAAAGTTTTTTGAAACTTGAAAACTCAACTACTTGCAATCCTCTGGGGGCCAAGTGAAAGAGAGAAAATTTTATGTGAATTTGTTCCATAATGATATATGCCCAGCATGGGGTGGAATGTGAAGAAGGAAAAAGGTTGAAGACATTGAACAACTTTATTGAGCCTCCTGTGTGGTGTCTTTACAGTAGGACATTATTATTTCCCTTGGAGTGAATCCCCAGCGCAGCAGATTCCATCTTAGTCAAATGTCAGTGTAAAAACACAATTGCTTGATTCAAAATACAAGCTTTCCTAGGAAGATTTGCCAGCTTGGGTTATTTACTCTTCTGTTTTCTTCCATTTATAACAGCAACCAACAGTTACTTGCACCTATATAAGACTTATGACAATTTTTTCCTAATTAATTGTGTGGTTTTATCTGCTTATCTTTTACTTGCAAAATCAACAATAAAATTCCAGTCTCACGTATCCCATGTTTTTTAAGTTTATTTTTTCAGATCCCATGAATGTTATTTAGTTTAGTAAAACTGAAGTCAACTTATAAATGATAAGCAATTTTCTGGATTTGAGGGAATCAGTAATATTTTTTGAGGAGTATCACATGCTGGATATTGTTCCTGGTGTCATGGGAGAAACAGTGACATCACAGATGAACCTTGGAGTCATGAAATTAGAATTAAATTGGGGAAAGACACATACACATACAGAATTCACTGAATATAAGAAAGAATGCTCCTTTGGAGTAAAGGTTTCAGATTAATAGTTTGTGAGTTATTTTTTCCCCACATTCTCTCTTAAAATGCTTAAATTCTTATTTAAAGTTAAAATAGTCTAGTAACGAGAAAAGACTGCAGTAACTTTCAAGGGGACTTACCTTGGAAGAGGAAATAGTTCAGCCTGGAAGAGGTGAGACACAATGGCAATACAAATTTCAGCTTCAAAATAAAAATGTTAAACCTTTAAGTATTTTATAATTAAAAAATAGAATCTTAGTTCTAAGGGAGTTAATCCATTATTTATCCAGGTCTTTTAAAGAATGGTGAAATACCAAAGAAGGAAATTTCAGACAAACCAGAGCATTTTTACCCAGAAAATTATACACCCATAAAAGAGAATAATGATTAAAAATGTGTGACTCTTATGATAGCTTTTTTTTCCCCCCCATGAACTTGCATAATTGTATCTAGAGGGAGAGTTCAGCACAGGTCTTCAGTACCTAGACTCTGTGGAATCAGAGTCTTGCATCCCGGCAGACTAAACTCTACTCTTAATCCTTCTGGGGTGGATAAATTAAGTTTCACACATTTGGGTTTTTAGATCTCATTGATACTACAGTGCATTTGTGATTTGAAATATCACTGGTGCTACAGTGTATTTGTGATTTCATGGATATTGTGAACATTACAGATCCACTCTGCTGTCCTTGGTCTAAACATCTGTGAGGCAGACAAAAATGCAAGGGAATACTTAGAACTTCAGCTAGTTACACGGTAGTGAAAACAAATGCTCTCTTCACCTCATCTCATTTGTGTAGAAGGTATGTTAAAATTAAACAGAAGGGAAAAACTGTAATGACAGTGGTCTTAATCCTTTTGTCTAATTTGATCATGGGGAAAATGTTCGTCAGTTCAGTTCAAGTATACGGAAGGCTCAGGGGAGAATCTGGTAATTTTCAATGTCAGCAGTTTCAAATTTTTTCTTGATAATTTATTGGTAGTTAAAGGTACTTCCCCTATTAGAAGTGGAACAAAGGGAGGGAGGGAGGGAGGGCTGGATAGAGGAAAAAAGAAATTTTAAAGGAAGAAAGAAAGGTAAGGAGGAAGGAAGGAAGAAAGGAAGGAAGGAAGGAAGGAAGGAAGGAAGGAAGGAAGGAAG
>NW_016809659.1:1835281-1837085 GCF_001698545.2 Rhinopithecus bieti
ANGGAAGGAAGGAAGGAAGGAGGGAAGGAAGAAGGAAGGAAGGAAGGAGGGAAGGAAGAAGGAAGGAGGGAGGGAAGGAAGAAGGAAGGAGGGAGGGAAGAAAGAAGGAGGGAAGGAAGAAGGAAGGAGGGAGGGAAGGAAGAAGGAAGAAGGAAGGAAGGAAGGAAGGAAGGAAGGAAGGAAGGAAGGAAGGAAGAAGGAAGGAGGGAGGGAGGGAAGGAGGGAGGAGGGAGGGAGGGAAGGAGGGAGGAAGAAGGAAAATCAAACGTGTTAGCATCTAATTAATTTTGTCAGCACTGTCTTGCTTCTCTCAGAAGTTCATTTGCCACATGTCAGCCAACTTTCAGATAGACCCTTCCAGAGAAGTCTGTATTCTCTGTAACCAGCTCACCATGCCAGCTCCTTCATGCAGCTCTGAAGTGGGTCTTGCAAGTACCATTCTCTTGGGATTGACATTATAGTACTCTTATGCTTAGAGCATGATTGGATAGGGTGAGAAAAACAGGGATTAGGGAAACCAACTCTCTGTTTCCAGAGGCATAAATGAGCAAAGGTTGATGTTTTGCAGGATCCTGCCTCATCATGGGATTGTGTTTTCTTTATTCTACTGTAATCTAGCTACCTGTATTAGTATCTCATTTAAAATAACCCATTAAGATATATAATATATATTATATATATACACACATACATATACACACATAGTATATATGTAAGTGTATACAAATACATATGTATGTATGCATATATATATATGTCAATATATGTATGTGTGTATATTATATATTATATAGCTCAATGGGATATTTTAAATGAAATTTTATATATATGTGTATATATATATATAGAGAGAGAGAGAGAGAGAGAGGCATGTAAGCACTACCAACTCATAGGTAATTGGTTTTAAACTGCAGTCCTTTCATTAAAGCGTTCCTTTCTTTGCAAAACGTTAATTTTCTAATCTATATGTCACCAGTGCCATATAAAAAATCTCATGGTAATAGTTTCAGCATCATTTACATTTTCTCCCTCAAACTGGAAATTAATTAAGTATCGTCCCCACTTTTTTTTCTGATTCTCAAACTTAACATTAGCACAAGATCATTCATTTAAAAATGAGATGATCATATAAGCCACACCAATCATACATCATTTCATCTCTGTTTGGTTGCATTACCCTCTATAATATATCCTAACCAAGGATATTTATAATTAGAAAACTACCACTTCCTACTCAGGTTTTATTTCAACTTCTCTTAATTGGTAACTTGACCCAACTTCCACTGTAATGACTACTCTGTCTGGCTTCTCTCCCTTCCACCTATGGGGTGCAACTTCAAACCTCCTGTTTTTTATTGCACACATTCCACTCTAGAAAACTACTCCTGTTTGACAGCTGAATCCTTTTCTTTCCTACCTTAAATCCAATTCATAACAAATCTTAAAATTTCCCATTTGACAAATGTCACAATGACCCTTAATGGATATTGCCTTTATTTTCTTAAATGTATTGTAAATGCTTTCATCTAGTGATCTATGTCTTAGGCTTCTAATAAATTTCTTCTTCCATTCCTAATACAAGATATTATATAAAATAAATAAATAAATAAATAAAATAAATACAAACATCATATATGTGTTTTACATTATGTATTATATGAAAATAGTAGACAAAATTAACTTTTTATCTATTTTTTTTTAACTGGGGCAAATGATATTTTGAACTGTGTTCTATGCAATTTTTAAATCTGAAAAATCTTTTTTTAGATAAAATGATAGACATTAATTTAAAATCCTAGTTCAG
>NW_016809659.1:1839487-1856265 GCF_001698545.2 Rhinopithecus bieti
CAAAGTGCTGGGATTACAGGCTTGAGCCACCGCGTCCGGCCTCTAGGTATTTCATACTAAATAAGGAATTATCTTTAAACACCCAATCATCTGAAAGTATTTAATTTTGAAAAATAAAAAATCTTAAAACTGATAATTTATTGACTATTGTTAGCCTTGTGATGATTATATGGATATTTAAACTCAATTGAATGTATATAGTGAACCCAACATTCCTACAATGTGGGAATAAAAATAATTTCTATTAAAAAATTAAATACATCTTTCGTAGTTATTATGAAGGTGGATTTGGACTGACTTTAGAAATGGACTGAATTGAATGGCTTTCTGTGCAAATGTAAAAGATCTGACCAGTTTTGGGTATAGCTGCACTTTTAAGAGAAGAAAAGAAGAAATGGAGAGAGACTAGAACTCCAACTAAGATGTCTTTTGAGAATATAGCCCTCGAGTATTCTTTGGAATCTTGAATTTGATTCATTATTCTAAACTCTTCTTATTTGTCTAATCTCACAGCTCCTTCCCCTCCCATATTTACAAATGAAGCTTAATAGTGAATTATGTTAAAAATACTTTCTGATTCTATACAGTTTAAAAAATATGTATACATATACCAGAAACACAGAATAATTGACTAAATCTGAAGACGGTCTAAAATTTAGATTTCTTTTATGTGAGATTAGATTTCTACTGGCTAACCCATACCAGTACTATGTTTGTATGTGCTGTAAAATGAGGGTAACAAGTAGAAAATTATAGACAAAGTCACTATTTCATCTATCCTTTTTGCCATATACATTATTTTAGTTATTTCCAGCAAAAATGATGAGTGTTCTGATTTCTTCTCAGCAGGACATTTGGAGTAAGTTTAACAGCTTAGGAAGAACACATTTTGTTTTTTGTAGAAGAACAAATTGCCACACACTATATATATATATATATGTTTTTGGTGTCTGTGTAATTAATAGCCCTACCGTCTGAATAGAACATTGTCTGTATCTAATATTTGTATTCCTTGGATTATATTCATTGTGTATATGAATGGGACATTAATGATTTTCATATACCAGAATCTGGTTTTTTAAAACAGAGGCCATGGTCCTATCATTCTGAAAAAATTACCTGGGAAATTTATTTCAAAACAGCTTTATCTTCCCTTAGTGTGAGAAACCTTTCAGCTCATTACCAGACAGCAATTTAGTGAGACATCATTCAAGATGATGATAATGGTTTGAATTATTTTGAGGCCCCAAATAATGAGGATTCTCCTGCAAGTGACCAAAATTTATAGCTATGGCTTACATAGTAGCTTAGCAGTTCACATATGGCTTATGTCAATGGCAGAAACAACGTTATTTTCTAAATCACATTGATTTGTTATGTGGTATTGAAAGATCTTAAACAGAATCATGGTCTATAAATTGCAGAATGGAGTCCTCAAAACTTCTTATCGTTGTTTCAGTTTTGTCAAAATGAACCCAAGAGCCAAGCATTCTATGTACACAATGCTACTAGTCAAAGAATAAGAACTGAGACCATTCAATTTCCTCTTTTTCTGGCAAGGAGCCAGACTGACATTTTCTTTTCTGTTAGTTTTGGCAAGGAAGAAAGAGAGAGGAAACTTTACTGCTCAGTTACTGATGGTTTTCTATTTTGTTTTATTAAAAATGTTGAAACATGGGCCCTTTGTCAAAATTATTTTATTATTGAAGGGTTGGTGGGGTGAATGAACTGGCAACTGTTCAGAAAACCATTAACAGCACTGATAATGGACAATCTTATTTGGGTTCCTCAACACAGAAGTGCTTAATTGCAATAAATTATGCTGCAGGATGGTGACTGATGTGCATGTTTAATGAATTGGTACAGACTTGGAGGTTAATCTGCTGGGAGGTAACAAACTTAGCCCATCTGATATTGCAATAAAAGTATGATCTTTTTAAGTTACATGATGATATATTTTGGGCACGAAACTAAAAAAAATGAGTTTTCATTGGCTGCAGATTTGTTGGGTCTCCAAGACTAATACATTGAAAAATCAACAACCCTAATGGTGACATTTGAATGAAATACAAAACCTAAGTACATCAGCAGTGGAATGCAACCCACCCAGAATGAGAGACTGGTGGCCATCAAAGCACTTATAGAAAATGCAGTGTGTTCTCAGAAAATAATTGTTCCTAAGTTAAACCTTTTTTTACCTATGCAATGGATTATATTTTTAGTTCTTAAACTTATTTGTATAACAAGAAAACAAATACTCTTTCTACATGATTCTACAATAAATATTCCTTGGAGTTTGTAGGGAATATGTGACTTTTCTCAGGAACCACAGAGAGAAAATGACTTTGTAAGCCTAAACATAAAACAGTTATCAATTCAAAAAACATTATAAATGGTTCTGTTAATTGTAGGGTTACTGACGAGGTGAGAGGAGAAAAAAATCAGTAAAACTAAGAAACAATCCTTTAATATGGGAAAATATTTGCATGCAGGCAAACACGGGAAACAATTACTTCTCTATTTTGTAATCAAGTGTTCATTAGTCTCAGTTCACATTGTGATATCTAGTCCAGGCAGAAAGTGAGATTAATTGTTTCACCTCAAAACAATTTTTTTTCTGCACCTTAATGCTTTAAGAATTCTTTTTCTTCTTCATGGAGTAAGTATTCTGACATGGAGGATATCAGACTGAAACATTTGAAAGCCAGATCCCCTGGCTATGAAATCAATGAAAGCAGAAGTGAAGGACTAATTAAAATGCTTAATCCGCCCAGAATTTCTATCTGTACTTTTTTTGTGGTGTCCTTTGCAGATGATTTAGTGACAAATTGCTGACAATTAAGGTACTTGAGAAAAGTTAAAATATGAAGTACTATGTTTCCAAAAGAAGATAAGAACCATTCTTCTAGATAAATCAATTGAGAGGCCTGTTTTGATAATAATTATCTAAGTGACTGTATAATAGGTTTTAAAGAATAGAAATGTAATGAGAGGATTTGTCTAATTGGAGACATTGTGCAGGCTCTTATAAGATAGATGTCTTCATTTCTTTTTAAGATTTTCTTATTAACTGAACATACTCATGGATACTCTGATACATATCTTTTACAAAGTTTTACAACTGAAATGAAGGAAACTATTTTTACAGTGCTTCCTAATTATTACTGTTACGAATTCCTAAGCTGCTTGAACCCTATGTTTTCTGAACTCTCACACTGCTGACATTGAGGTCATTTTTGAGATTGTGCAAGGATCAAAAGCATCCTTATATGTTTCTGGCAATTTCACTAATTTGCTTAACTCTTCTGTTAAAGAAGGTAGAATACCAGAAACCATTTTGTTCAAATCTTATTCATGCAATCATTACATAATCTAATACATATTTAATATAAATATACAAATACTGTTTCTTTCGACCTTCAAACAGAATAACATAGGTTGTAATATAAAATTCAAACTGCTTCCAAATAATTCCCATGTCTTTTTTTACATAACAAATTCTCTAACTTACGTACTTATGTGTACTGCCTAAAATTGAAGAGAATTTGGTTATAGCAGTTTAGAAAAAGGATTTGGGAGAGTAGTTGAAGCCATTGGTCCAGCGTTTTCACCTTTGAAGAAAAATTTCTACCCATCTCTTTATTTTGTGGGAGGGAAGATTGCAAGTGAGAGTAACAGTGGCAGGGACAGCTTTTTATGCAATGGTGCAGGCAACTAAAGTGTTCCTACAACAGCTGACTCCATGAATTAGTAATTTTTCTCTGGGTAGGGAGAACCATAAATTGTCTTCTGAATTTGCGAGGATCTACTCACAAATCCTTAATTTGCCCTCAAAATTGTACCTTTGAAATTGTGTAAATATATGGCCAACATTAAAGTGACTAAAATGTTAGATTTAATGACAAGATATATATATGCACATATGCATATATGTGTGTATATGTGTATGTACTTAGCTGTGTAAGAGAATGAATTTCTTATGGAGGGATTTTTTGTTTGTTTTTTAAGGTTTAATTTAAATAACAAGTAATATTGGTCAAAAAGTTGAACTAGGATTATATTTAATTAAAAACAAAGTCATGCACCATATAGAGAAAACTTGGAGGAATTCAAGAGACATTAAACACATTGAACTGAATTGGCCATTTGCAAATTCTAAAGACTCTAACAAATTACGTCTTCATCAAAGTCATCATATTTTCCTTAGCTCTCTGAGGAAATGCCTGCAGAAGACTTGAGAGGATCATCCTTTTATAGTTTAATGTCTCTTCACTGATTAGCGAATATCATGTTCACTGCAAACAGAGGGTGAAGAACACACTAAGCAGAAATGTGTCCTGAAATAGTGGGCAACCAAGTTTCCCACATTCAACATGAAAAATGGAACTGCATGGAAATGCAAGATGTCAAGACGAGAAGTGGAACAGGCTGTACTTTGTGTATATATAGGAATTTCTTAAGTTATTTGTGTTTGAGATGAAAGAGTTGTTTTTGCTTCTTGAAGGAATGTACAAAATAAGTATGGTGATGAAAAGGGAAGGATGAAATATTGCCTGGAAACTGTCAAGATGGTGATAGAATGATGGAATGAAGAGCGTCATCGTGATATGCAAGGGGAAAAGAAAGAAAGTGAATACCATGCTAATAAATTCCTTCTCTTTCCCGGTGGTATTTCTAAGGATAGAAATAAATATAAGAATTATCATATTAAAAAACCCACATGATAAAAATGTTTTCTGGTAAAATCTGTTTAGGTTTTATTTTGGAAAGCAATATTTGTTCAGTTATATATCTAAGTATTAATTTTGAAATATATTGAATTCTAATTTATATCAAACCATAAGTAACTCAAGATAGTGATTACAATCAATCCTTGTATTATTTTGTTGAAATAACATTATGAAAATGCACTTGAAAGGACTGTACACAGCCCGCATTTTGTAGTAAGAAAGTAAGACTTGAAGAAGTGATATTTCCAAAGTAACATAACTAATACCAATTAAAATTAAAATGAAATATTTTGATTCTGATGGCAGTGCACTTTCCAATACACAATACTGTAGGTGAAAGATGAAAGTATCCCATGTTACTAATGAAAAATTTAAGATTCAGAAATATCCAAAGCTGCGGTGCCAGCAATAGAAGCACACATATCAACTACCCAGGCCACAAGATTGCCAGTCCAGCTGTGGATCAGCAAGGCCTACATTTCCAAATGTTCATTTGTGAGTATCATGAATAATATTGAGTAAAATTCTTATTCACTTATCAATAAATAAATACATAAAGCCTCTCATGGAAGATTTGGTATAAATGGTTTTAATAAGGAAAGTGCATGTCTCCATATACTTTTCTTTCTACACTTAAAAAAACAACCCAGTTACCTGAGTAAATCAGAATTTCTTCAGCAGTATGAGTTTGGGAGGCCAATAGGCTTGGATGCAAATCTACTCTTTACCATCAACAGGTGTGACCTTGGGCAGGCACCTCGCCTTTCTGTCATTTAGTTTCCCTACCTGTAACTTGGGATAATAATAGTACCCACTTCTGGAGTGAGAACTAAAGAAGATGATGTATGTAACTGATGACTACAGAAAGCACTCAAAGAATGTTCACTATTATTAGCAACCTGAAGATACTCATAATGATGTACAATGCATGGTATAGCAAGTAGTCCTGAATTTTGAAATCTGTTATTTTCTATTTATTATTATGTTTAATTGTGGCAAAATACATTTAATACAAAATTTACCATCTTGTCCATTTTTAAGTGTACAGATCAGTAGTGTTAAGTACATTCTTATTGTTGCACAGCCATCACTATTCTCTATTTGCAGAATTATTCATTTTGCAGAACTAAAACTCTATACTCATTAAACAACAACTCTCCATTCCTTCCTCCCACTAGCCCCTAACAACCAACATTCTACTTTGCATTTCTATGAATTTCACTACTCTAGGTGTCTCATATAAATGGAATCATATCTTATTTATACTGGCTTATTTCACTTAGTATAACATCCTTGAGGGTCATCCATGATGTAGCGTGTGTTAGAATTTCCTTCCTTTTTAAGATGAAATAATATTCCATTGCATATGTATGCCACATTTTGTGTATACATTCATATACTAATGGACATGTGGGTTGTTTTTACCTTTTGATTATCCTGAGTTATGATACCATGAACATAGCTACACAAATAACATTTTGAGACCCTACTTTCAATTATTTTGGGTATACATCCAGAAGTGAAATTGTTCGATTAGATAGTAAATATATTTTCATATTTTTGGAGAATTGCCATATTGTTTTCCTAAGTGGCTACATCATTTTATATTCCCACTAATAGGGTTCAGGGTTCCATTTTCTCTACATCCTCACCAACATGATTATTTTCTAGTGTTTTTTTTTTGTTTTCTTTTGTTTTGATAGTAGTCATCCTAATGGATATGAGGTGGTTGAAACCTTTTATTTTTAATATAAGAGATCTTTGAAGATCTGTTTGTCATTTGTTATAGAAAGTGACTGTTAAACATACTCTGAATCTACTGTGATTGTTAGTTTGTAAAAAATCACAGCAAAACACTGGGGAGATAATTCTAAATACCTAAGGACTCACTGGTGTTTGCATGGCAACCATGGAATGAAATTATCACAAACTAGTAACTAAAATTTTTATTTCACAATTGTTAGGTTTGTATCATTGTCCTAAATTCTAGGTATTACATAAACTATCTAACAATTGCAATAATAGAACTCAATCAGTGTTGAGAAGATTAGGAAGCTTGAGTTTGTTTGTTTGATGTATGTCAATATTAGGATATCTTCTTGAAATTTCCACCATTTATTCCCTTTCATTTCCCATTAATAGTGTATTGTGTAGAGCCTGGAGTATTCTACCCAGTACTGGAATACCAGAGTGGACTTTTTTTTCCCTACTTAATGTAAGCTTAAGGCTTTGTGCTTATTTTTTAAAAATCAAAACCAAGTATTTCATTCTTTTACTATTGATTCTTATATATATCTGCATATAGTGAGTACTATTTATAGAAATACATGTGCAATTTAGAAATATGTATTTCATTATTTAAATTAAGATGAAAGCAGAAATTTATTAGAATCTCTTTTAATTCATTTTAGAGAAAAATAATGATGAATAAGTTGTACTATGGGTTTTCTTTGGGCAGTATCAATTTCTGGAACCACTAACCAATAATTGAATAACTAAGTCATTAATCCTTCAATGTGCTTAAGCTCTTAAATAAATGGGCACAGAGGATAAATAAGTTTTTTAAAAACAGTAAAAACTAGCCACCAAAGTTTATTTTGTTTTCCCTCAAATTTATCTAGTAGTTAGCTGGCATTTTTCCTATGATATTTTAAAGTCAATTAAATGGATGCTTTAGTCAGGATTAATTGTATCACAGTAAAGTTAAAAAGGAAGAATTTGAATGCTTATGTTTTTGTTTACTTGAATGTAAAAGGAGAATCATTTTACTCTAACTTCTAGGATGTTTGGATCCATTTATGACAGTCTGCAAGCTTATCTTCTTATACTTTTTTGCATATTGTAATGTATGATGGGCTCATACCACGACAAAGACTGAGGATTAATATTGCCCAAAGAATACTCTCTTCCTTTGACCTATTCAAACATATCAATGAGAATGTTTTTGGAAATCTTTTCTTATTCTACACAGAAGTGAAAATATGCTACAGGCCTTGGCTTCAAACTCTTAATTTCTTACTTAAGTTTTACACCTTGTTTATAAAAAGAAGATAACATTAAAATAGCATTGTATGAACTAAATTTAACGAGAAATATAAAGCACCTTCTATATAATAAATGTACTAAAAATATTGGTTCAGGGTCCCCCTCTGCATATAATCTACATATTCAGAAGAGATGATTTAATTATGGTCAAAAGGAAAATTCATGTGCCCCTGATTTTGTTTTAACTTGACTGTAAATGCCTTATTTATACATGAGTATCACCTAAGAGCACATTGTTTAAATTGGTATTACAATTTATCCATTTTATTTCAACTCTAAATTATCAGCGTAGACTACTTCTCTGTAGTCTATCAGGTGCTGAGGAGAGCTGCTTTAGAGTGAAGACTTTTAGATTATCTAGGACTTTTCTTTTTTTCTGTTTGGTTATTGTAAGCAGAGTTGACAACTACCACAAAAGAAAGTATTGTTCAGAAAGCCACAGCTGGGATTGCTGATGATATTATGAGGCCTTCAGCAAGCTGGGTTGAAAAGAGGAGGGGCTGATAGGGCTTCTATTCCAGATGGATCAGAGAGGCTCCCAGTGAGGGGAAGAGTGAGAGCTCACTGACAATGCTTTATGTGTGGAAAGTAGCACCTTTAAACAAGGACAACTAGAACATTTCACTCCTACATACATAACCACAAAAAATAATTTCAATACAAATAAGTCACTTTCTCAACGATGTCTTAGAAAATGTTTCTATTTGATCACTTACTGAGTTTTCCAGAAGTATTTCAAAATTTCATTAGATTATTAGGTATGAGTACACTTACTAATGATTGAAATTCTTAATGTTGAATATGAGTGATTGTAAAGGACAGGAGAAGTGAGCATCAATGCTGCAGTGGTGTGAGCACCGTTGCTTTCAGATTTTTAGAAGGTAGAGGGAGAAATGTACCTAGAAATAAATGACCTTGCAATGTCCCAGAATATAGAGTTCTTAATTATAGCACTGCATTTCTATCAGTCCCATGACTCTGGATTTATCAACCTTCATCTTTAGAGTTATGGTAATTGGAAATAATGAAAAATTGAAAACATAGTATTTAAAATATTAAATCAGAGAGAATATCATTTTTTTCTTAAAATTTTATACAAGTTATCATTAGATGGAAAATTTCTTATTTTGCTTTCCCTTTCCTCTCATGATATAATTTAATAAAACCAAACACTGAATTGGGACACCGAATCACTAGGACCTTAAACTGTATTCACTTGGGCAAGGCATGTTAGTAAGTTAGGCTGCTTCAGTCATACCCTTGAGATACTCTGTGTGAGGCTGATGACTGACTTTACTCAAAAGATAACTGAACATCAGGAAATTTCCATCCTTAGAAAGATCAAGTTGGCCCTTATGTGTAGAATCATCTAAGTGGGTAAAAGACAAGAGACAGGTTGGGAAGCGAGGAGGCTAAGGATGAGGCGACAAGGTCCAGAACTGGGCAATGGCAAAGGAGCACTTCTTGCCCCTAGGTGACTCGCAACTCAGACTTCATGTCCCTGCTTGCTCTTTTTGGTGGAGCATCAGCGTGATCTTACAATATAGATTCCATCAGGATTTTTCTGTATGAAATCCTCCCATGCCTTTTCTTATCAGTTAGAATAGAATTCTCACTTCTCTCCGTCTGGCTCTATCCAGTTCTCCTACCTGTGTCATCTGGAGCTGCTCTCCCCAAGCTCAATTACTCTAGCCGAACAGGTCTTTCTGTTCCTCAATCCTTCCTCCTTAGAGTCTTTGTAAATGTTCTTGTTTTCTCTTGGAATTTGCCCCCTTCCCTTGCACTGTTTCCCCTTCTCCCCTTCCCTCCTTTTCACTAAGATCTCAGACCAAGAATTACTTAATTAGGAAGTTTATTGATTAAACCGTGCTATTTTCTACCTCCGTTTCTTGCATAGTTTCCTTCACATCACTTCACATTTGCCATCATTTCATTTATTTATTTACTTACGTTGGGGATGTTCTCTTTGGAAATTTTGGCCTGCCATCTTGTTAGCCCACAAAGAGCACTGACTTCATTGTAAAGCTACGAAGGAATTACAGAGCAGAGTGACTTACATGCTTTTTTCAGTACACTAAAGCAGTAACAAATATTAGTTAAACACTCACATGTTTTCTGTGTGAATGTTGCTATTCTGTCCATTCTGCTTTTCTATGGAGGGCTGTGACATGACGTTTATATATTTTAGCAGAAAGTGTGTGTATCTCCTAGAAATGTGCAAGGGACAGCATTCATGAGTATGTCCCCAACATTTAGCCATTCTGTATGCCTAAATTAAGGGCTTCCCTGGTTTAAAGCACAGGTGCAACCCTTTCTACTTATTTTACTTTATTTTCCTTTACTTTTTTTGTCTGACATAAATGATCCTAACACCTCTGCACTAGAAGCTCTGTATCCTTTGGAGTGAGGCCCCTTCCGCTACTTTCCTCAGATGCTGGCAAGACTTCAACTTATTTCTTTTCCTTTGCCAATGACAATATTCTCAAATTTTAAGTTCTTTTGAATATCTGTCTGACAAGGTTTTCCTTGCAACAAATGCACATGCGCGCGCACACACACACAGAGTAAGTGTTCACTAGACCCATGTACTTGGCTCCAATTGGCAAGAGTCAAAGCAGATGCTACACAGATCTTTGCTATATTTGTTACAGCCATGTCATCATACATTTATTCTTATTATTTCTCTAATACATGTTAATAGATACAAAAGCCTAAAGTCTATGTTTTAAGTGGTTATTGGTATCACTTTTACAAAGTCTACAAACTTATAAACGAGGGCCACAGCTCATATCTGATTGCTTATGTGCTAGCAATTTCAGTATAGCATGACATATTTTCTGTGTGTTGAACTGCTTAATTCCCTCACAGTGTATTTTGAGGTGGCTAGACTTCAAATTGTTCTACAAGTGCTTTATAAATCGTACTTTGAATATTTGTCAAAAAGTTCTTTGAATGTTATTTTCCCATTAACATTTAAAAATCTATCTTGGCTGGGCGCGGTGGCTCGCGCCTGTAATCCCAGCACTTTGGGAGGCCGAGGTGGGCGGATCACAAGGTCAGGAGATCAAGACCATCCTGGCTAACACGGTGAAAACCTGTCTCTACTAAAAAAAAAATACAAAAAAATAGCTGGGCATGGTGGCGGGCGCCTGTAGTCCCAGCTATTCGGGAGGCTGAAGCAGGAGAATGGCATGAACCCAGAAGGCAGAGCGTGCAGTGAGCTAAGATCGAGCCACTGCACTCCAGCCTGGGTGACAGAGCAAGACTCAGAGGACCTCGTCTCGAAAAGAAAAAAAAAAAAAACACACAAAAAAAGATCTATCTTAGACCAAGGGGCTATCCATATTCATCTTTCCAATAACAAATTTGTTGGCTACTGTTACATTACATTTATCTTCATTCTTCTCTTAGATTACAAAGTCACCGCACAGGAATTGAATCCACTAACTCAATCTAACTAGCAAGATCCCCACTTTTGTCTTATTTCCTTCATGGTTACTATGGGACACAGAAAGGCACATTGTAGATTATAAATTATACAGGACATGCTTGAGGTAATCTATTCTGTGCCTCTTCAAAAACTTGCTACCCAAAATAGGTTTTTACTATGGAGAGCATTATGTAAGATGATATTGTACCTGGAAAAATCTTGACACTTGTGAGACAGAAACAGTAATAATATGTCATAAAATATACATTATCATGTTACTTTAAAATGTAATGATACACATTAGTGACCTTGATTGACTAGAAATTAATTCAAAATTATATAAATAGAGGAAAAAACCCACTACTATTATCAAATTTCAGCTTAGGTCCAAGAATGACTTGTCCAATATAATAAAGTTCTTACTGTCTTCAGAACATCAGAGAACTTACTATCCATGGTTTGGTCTTTGAAGTCACCATGACACCATCGCCTCTGATAAAAGAGTTTATTTATAACTTGCTCAGTTTATGTCCTTTCCCACTGAATCAGCAGGCTGTCTAAGGTTTGGGGATATAATTTCAAGGACTGTTAAACCTCTGTCAAAGTTTCCTTGGCCCCCTGAGGGGCCCTGTTTTTCAACATTCTCTTTGCTAAGACAAGACTTCTCAAGAAAGTGCTCAGAAAACTGACAGCTTCAAGTACCAGAGGTTTTGTAATTTGAAGTGGCATTTAATCTGAAAAATAACATTAGCAAATCAGCATATAATTGGCTTTCTATTTCCTTTTCCCACCCCTTGTCTCTCTCTCTCTCTCTCTCTCTCTCTCTCTCTCTCTCTCTCTCTCTGGTCAGGACAAGACAGAAGTCAAATTTTCAAAAGTTTACTTGATAGAGCAATTTCTTCATCTCTTCAGAAGGATGTGCCTATCCACACAGTTAAGTAGATGGATCAGAAAAGTAGAAACATGTACCTTTTAATAGGAAATATTTCTATTTCTAGTGTTCTTTTTACATTCTCTCCTTTGTTATTCATATATAAACTGACATTTAAAGAAGTCTTTGCAAACAACTAAACTTTGTGAAAAATTTAACAAAATATGTTAACAAAGAAAATATCACACAACAACTTTATTTCTGTATTTAATTGTTCTTGGGTCCCCTTATCATAGTTCAAGTTTTCTTGCTTTTTGTCTCTTGTACTCCACGTTATACTATCTTCACATTGAAGACTTGTCGAGCTAAAACGTGAGAAATGCCCAAGGGCTTCTGTGAGATCTAGACCCTCTTAGTATCTTCCTAAATTATTCTTCTTCAGAATTCAACTTTCAACAGTTCATTTGTTAATATCCTTTCTCTCTCTCTTTTTTTAAGCAAAGCAAGGTTTTATTAAATATAAATCTAAATGTCTTTTAATAAGTTATTCTTTAATTTAAATTTGTATCACAATGATTTGACTGACATTCACTACTCTGCATGAAATATACATAAACTGTATCATTTTCATCATATTCATCTCCACATGACTGTGCCATTCTACTGCTCCTCTTACTGCTGAGATCAAGGAGGGCTATGAGGATACTGGCTTTGCTTGAGGTCACTGTTCCTGATGACAGAATAGGAGTTGGAAATCTGGACTCTGGTTTTATTGTACTAGTTTTGAGAGTCTTACTGCTGCTTCTTTAACAACCAATTATTTTTTATTTTATCTTCAACAGAAGAGGTCACATTTTGTTGGTTCACATTGTTTTGATCAGGTTCTCAAGGATCTACTGAATGTCTACCTCCATATACAACTAAAGTTAGGTTCTGCTGCTTGTTTTATGTTTTGCTATTAGTTGCACAGGCTTTAGAGTTTATTCTTTACCCCCAGTTCCTTTTTTTTTTTTTTTTTTTTTGAGATGGAGTCTCACTCTGTCATCCAGGCTGGAATGCAGTGGCGTGACCTCAACTCATTGCAACCTCCGCCTCCCAGGTTCAAACGATTCTCCTGCTTCAGCCTCCCAAGTAGCTGAGACTACAGGTGCATGCCAGCACACCCAGCTAATTTTGTATTTTTAGTAGAGACAGGGTTTCGTCATTTTGGTCAGGCTGGTCTTGAACTGCTGACCTCAGGTGATCCACCTTCCTCAGCCTCCCAAAGTGCTGGGATTACAGGCATAAGCCACTGTGCCCAGCCCAGTTCCTCTTTAATAACTTGTCACCTTGAGCAAATTCCTCAATCTTTCCAAGTCACATTTTCTTTTTCATCTGTTCGCTGGGTTCACAAAACCTTCATCATAGGATTGTTACTAATTTTAATGAGACAGTTCATATAAAGTGGTCAGTAGTCAATAAGTGATGACTATTATTGTTAATAATAAGTAGGAGATATAAACTTTATTCTTAATTACATTGAAATCCAATTGGGGAAGTAAGAACTATATATTGAACTTATTTAAGAAATAGTAATAGTTACCAATTATTAAATATTAAATGTGTAAATATAGTAAATATTTAAGTAATAATATTTAATAATGTATGCTAGATATTGGGATAGCATTACACAAACATCTCATTTAATTCTAACAATAAACTTATAAGAAGACATTATTTATCCTCATTTCTTTGGACAATGAAACTGAAGCTGGAAGAGGGTAAATTCCTTGTTAAGATGTCTTACTAATAAGACAGCCAGGTGGAAGGGGGTCCTTGGAGAAACTCCAACCAGCCTGTCCACTGAAGTGGAGCCTCAGGTTTACAGCACGGAGAAGGCGGGCCCCTCCTCTTCCTGCGTGGAACCTGGGACCCAAGCTATGGCGGGTAAGCGCTCTAGCAGGGACTCTGGCCTAGTGAGACTCCCTGTTTGTCCTTTTCTTTCTTTTCATCCAATCAAATCCTGTCTTACTCACCATTCAAATTGTCTGCCAGCCAAAATTTTCATGCACGTGAGACAAAGAACCCCGTGTTTAACTGAATTAAGGAAAAGTCCTGCAACGTTTTTGGCGCACAACATGGGGGCTGGAGAAGCGGTGAGGTAAATGGGGACTCAAAATTTCTCACTGTTGCTTCTAAGCCTTTTCATCCTCGGACTTCCGAGGGTTCAGGAAACCGTGACCCCAACCCCCATAGCTCCCGGGCCTTTTCATGGCCTTTTCCTTCCTTTTTGGGGATCCACCCGTGAGCAGCAGCTCCCGCCGTTCCCCACTCGCTGCTTGGGCTGGGACGCATAACCCAAGGGTCCTGCACAGCCGGCTGGCTGGTTCCCAGGTACTGGAGGCTGCCGCAGCCTTCCTCTTCCATGGCCAAGGGGTTTAACTCTATTGGACAGTAAACTTAAGCTTAAACTCATCTCCCTGGAGGAACCATTTGCGTAAGAATAAGAGGTTCTTCCCCATGCACTTTTAAACTGTTTTTCTTTCCCCTTCTGAACCCTGTCAGCAAGTTAACTTTTAAAGTTTTTTTTTTTTCTTTCTAGAAGATTTCGTTTTGTTTCGTTTTGTTTTGAGACGGAGTCTCACCTGTCTCCAGGCTGGAGTGCAGGGGCGCCATTTCAGCTCACTGCAACATCTACCTCCCGGGTTCAAGCAATTCTCCTGCCTCAGCCTCCTGAGTAGCTGGGACTACAGGCGCGTGCCACCAGCCCTGGCTAATTTAGTTTGTATTTTTAGTAGACACTGGGTTTCACTGCGTTAGTCAGGATGGTCTCCATTTCCTGACCTTGTGATCTGCCCGCCTCAGCCTCCCAAAGTGCTGGGATTACAGGCTTGCGCCAACACGCACTGCCTAGAAGGTGTTTTACTAGGCCAGGACCACTTCACCCCCCACCCAACTAGCACTGTTTATATTTTCTGCAAAGTTTTGGTTGTGAAATCAAGCCTCCATCTTGTTTTACACCCTGAGGGTATGGCTTGTAACTCCGGTGGTAAGGCTTTGTTTAGCAATCCTGCTAGAGGGGATGAGCCCTCTCAGGTTCAATGTCTGCATGTTTTCCTGGCCCTGTCTCTTAAAGGGCCCCACCCAGTGACTGGGTTTTCTTCTGCCTGTACGTGTGTGTACTGTGTGTGATGTCTCTAAAAACAGCGCTAAATAATTTGGCCAGAAGAAAAGCTCTGGGATCAAGTATTTTGTTAAGGGAAGTTAAAAGCTATGCTACCGTTCATTTCACGTGACTGTGACTTTAATCTTTGAGAAATAAAAACAGCCCTGAAGACTTGGTAAAATGCGGGTCAGATGCTAGGTTGCCTAAGTGTTTTGAGGCTACAAACTGCTCTTCAGGTTTTGAGAACTATTTGACTTTCTGGCTTCACTATTGGTAAGGTCCGGGGGCATATGAACTAACCACACCCTTAACTAAGAAGGCAAACCTTGGCTCCACTTAGCACACAATTAAAGCAATTTACCAAGTTTTACCTACCTTAAAGTTAAAACTTGCGAAAATTACCATTATAACTCCTAGTTATAATTGAAACTACTGAAAATAGATTTACATGCAAGGGGTATAAGAACAGTAAAATGTGTTTTATAGTAAAAGGTTATGAGGAGGCATGGAAATGTAAACGTTGGCCTAGGGTTAGAGGATTGTTTTGAGTTAGACAGGAAAAGCTGAAGGTTCAAAGAAGTGGTAGAAAAATTGTGGAAATTAGTCTTGCAGAAGAGGTTCTGTGTGTGTACTTATTGACTAAATTCGAAGGGGATTTAAAAGATTTTTGGTTCTTTAAAATTTCTGAGTAATCGTTTTGGCAAAATAAGTAATGTATGGTGATCTGGAATTCTGTTTCATAATATCAAGTGTTTTAAACCTCCAACATATTTGGCAGCTTTCCCAAAATCAAACTTCTGTTTCAAAATGATCTTCCCTGGAACCTGGCTTTTTTGCATACTTCAGAGAGCCGGTGAAGTGTCCAGAAAAGAGAGGTAAACAGGATTGACATGTTTAGATACATGGGATTGCCAAAATGATGTTTAATCTTCTTTAGGTATTTTTTTGTGAATAATGCTAATGTATGTTCCAAAATTGTATGGAATTTATAAAATTCTAATGGCTAAGTATATGCCATCAATAATAATTAGGGTTGTTAAGTTATTGTAAACCACAGAGATAATCAAACTTCTTTGTCAATTGTGTTTCTAACTGTAACTACCCTGGACAGTATGCTGTTCGCAGACAATTGTTATCTTGTTTTAATCCTTTTCAAAGATGTTTTATAATGAGCTATAGAACTTTTAACAGGTGCTCTCAAATACAGGCTTCTGATAACTTTAGAGAAGTAACATTGGAATAAAGGAAAATGTATAGGACACAAAGAGCTGAAAAGCTCATGAATATCAAGCAAAACAAGAATTAACTAAATGGACTGAACTCAGAAAGCTGAAGCAGTATTTCTGACTTTTGCTTGGAATATTGCTGATCCGTGTTTTGTTTTTCAGAGTCAAGGAAACTGATTTTTGAACTGATTACCGCTTTAATAATTAAGTAAGGTATATACTAATGTGATCAAAATTTGGAGTATGTTTGCATCTCTTTGCCTGATTCCTCTAAAATATCTGTGAGTATTCTTTTTTTTTTTTTTTTTTTTTTTTTTTTTTTTTTTTTTTT